>NW_006442508.1:4868301-4874721 GCF_000325575.1 Pteropus alecto | reverse complement strand
GAAAGATACATTGAGCTCACCAGGAAACAAACAACATGGATTAGCAGCAAAAACTATCATAAAATAAGGTAGAGACAAAAAATAATTTGCTGAAGATATTTATAATTATGCATCAGAATATTTTAAGGCATACAAAATTACTCTTCAGGATTTTTGTAATGTGATTTAGGAACTAATAATATATTAAGTTTTCTGATTACTTCTAATATAGAGAGGGAAGAGATATAGACTTGAATAAATTAAAATCTTTTATGACAACTCTAGTAAAAATGATAGAATTTATAAGGTTAAACATTTGGAAAGTTGGGGTCATTTTTATATATAACATTGTATTTCAGAGTTTTAAGTGTGCAATTAAACCACACTGGGATATAAGATACAGATGTGTATAGGTTATTCTCATAGTGTGAATATTAAATGTTAAGAGAATTGAATATGATATCAAATTTTATGGAGTTATTCAGGACAGTTGAGGAGATAAAATCTGTAAGGGTAACTGATCAGTTTTCAAACTTTTTAGCAAATGCTGAAAACTCTGATAAATATTTGTGATGAGGGTCCATAAAGAGGGACATTACTAGAAGAACATACTGCTATGGAAGAAATGGTATATGAGTTGTCTATGTATTCTTTGCTATGGAAAAACAAAATCTATTGAATGTTCCATTCACACATGATATATGGTTTGATGTAATAACACAAAATATATAACTCATTACTCAGTTTCAAAATTTATGACAATTAAGTATATCTTACCATTATTACATATCTGGACTATTTTTTGCCATATTATAAATATCAATATCTTTAATCCTCAAAATAATCTCATTAATTAGGTTCTATTCCTAAATTCCATTTTACAGTTAAGGAAACTGGGATACAGAAGGGTTAAGCAACTTGCTCAAGATCACAAAATTAACAAGTGTCAAAGTCCACATTTAAATTCACATATTCTAGTTTGCTGATAGAAATACAGATCATGAAGCTAGAGTTTATAAGAAAAAGTTGGAAGAAAACTTTTAGAAATGCCCACATTCACAAAGAAGTCAAACTTTGGGAGCCAAGTATCAAAATCCAGGTTAAATGGAATCGAAACAAAACAGGGCTTACTGAAACGTAAAACAAGCCTAGTTGAGGTAATAAGAATGTACAGTGATATAAAAACTGATGAACAACTTATGAGTCATAGTTTAATGCCTTTGAAAACTTGTTCAGTTTTCAGAAAGGTCATGACTTTTTTTTTTAACTTAAATAGTATTTGTGAGCCACAGTTCTAAGTGGATTTTGTTCAATAAGGCTCTAGCAAATAACAGTCAATTAGTGTGATAGACTGTATTGCTGTTGACCAACTACTACGGTTTGCTTTCTATAAGCCTCCTCTTTGTGAGGAAGTTACATATCTGTACTATATTGATTTCAGAAGTTGCCATGTGATTTGCTCTGAATAATCAAATGTGGTATAACCTTCTGAGCAGAAAATTTAAGAATAAATTCACGCTTTGCTATGTCATTTTTTCTTGTCACAAGATAGCAGGTGAGTTTTTTGGGGACATGTGTTATTGTCATAATATAGCTTATCTGACTGATACCATTAACAATAAATATACGTTTTTCACCTTGGTGCTAGTGACAACAAAGTGAACAACAAAAACAACAACAAAAATACAGTCTCTGTCTTCAAAATGCTTACATTTTATCAATGTTATAGAAGTCAATAAAGTAACATGTGGTTTCCTGAAATATTGAGAAAATAATTGGTTACAAACAGTCACTAATAATGATATCAAAAAATAAAATAATAGTTGTACACAAACAAATAGAAAAGATAGGCAGATCCCAGAGAGTTGCATTTAGTTTTTCTTAGACCAGGTCAGGAGGTAATAGAGTACATGTACTTCTGGGACTGTGTATTGAATATTAAAAACAAATCATTCTAATAACTTGAATTTTCACACAATATAAACATTTCTTTCAAGATATTGAATATAATGCAGAATGTTATCTTTTTAAAGGTATTTGATATCATATGTGTAATTAAAAATAAAATTTAACATATTTTCTTTTCTTCTCCTAGTCCATCTTATTTCCTATGCTTCCCAGTCCATCTATGCTCATTTACAAGTCAAAGAGTATCACTAACACCTTTTAAAAGTGAGTAAATAAATGTGGCTTATGCAATATGCTTCTTATTCTGATATAATTACACAGCAATTGTTTAATAGGATGAACAGATCTGCTATACTCTTTTTATTTATAAGGGATTTCCCCTTCAAGAATAGAAATAATTTATAACAGACCAAATAACCTGAGAGTTAATCATTTTCCCATATTAGTTTGTGTTCTGATCATATATGTAGGGCTTTAATAGAGTTTTAATAATTTTATAGCATCCTGGAATTGAAGGCAACTATTTGCAAAGCATTATTTGTAGCTACTACGTGATGTGTTAGTACTCAGAATTTGGTCTACCCGTAGCAAGGATGTGTCTCTAATCTCTTTTATTTGTTTGATGTTACATAGGCACTATTCTTATTATAAATGGTGCATTATTGGTTATTTGATGGAAAAGAACATTCATCAAAATCATACCAACTACTAGCTCGCTGAAAGTCATCTATGTGCCCTAATGACTTTTTTGAGCTCCTCGTGTTTACTGCAAATTATAATGCTACTGTCTCATGAATTATTATTATTTAAGAGCTGTTTGACATTGTCATTTCAAATGTGTCTAGAACAAGATGTTCAGCATGTCTACCATATAAGTATAAATGGAATTACATTTGTGTTAAAATTTTATGTAGATTTATACATGTGTATATATACATATATAAAATAAAATAAAATAATATAATATAAATATATGATATATAATATATATATTTTTATTGTTCCTTTATACTCTATTTTTTATTAAGATTATTGAGGTGACACTGGTTAATTAAATCAACTAAGTTTCAAGTGTATACTTCAACAAAATGTCGTATGTATATTGTATTTGTGTTCATCACCCCAAATTAAATTTCCTCTGTCACCAAATATCTGACCTCTTTAGCCCTATATACCACCCCATCCCTTTCTCTCTGTTAACCACTAATTATATGAATTTATACTTAACACAACTAGTAAAATTGATTCAATGTAAAGATGTATAACTGGAATGCATTGCTCTGTGTTCTTACACTTAAATTTTTTTAAAATTTGTAAGACATAGATCAGTTGCTGATTCCCTCCTTTTCTACTATCATTTTTATGAAAGTGACTTGCAAGTTTGCAGCTGCAGCTATGTCTTCTTTCCTGAGTTCAGATTCAAATTTCCAACAGTAGGCTGGACATCTTTTAGACCAGTGGTTCTTAACCTTTTGGCTCCAAGAATCGGTTCCCCCATGAGAATCTAATGGCTGATGATCTGAGGTGGAGCTGAGATGGTGATGCTAGCTCTGGGAAGTGGCTGCAAATACAGATGAAGCCTCGCTTGCTGTCCAGCCACTCACTTCCTCCTGTGTGGCCGATACCAGTCTGTGGCCTGGGGGATTGGGGACTCCTGTTTTAGACTCCTATTCTATCAAAATGCAATAACTTTCAAAGACATAGATCATACCTGCTTTGTTCCCTTCTATAACTCCAGTGCCAGTGAAAACACACAGGAGATGATTAATAAATATATTATATTACTCATTCAACATATTATTATATGCTTTATGCCTAATATTCCAGGAGATCAAATGAGTTGAAGATAAATTTCTGTATGGCAGCTATAACGATCTTTTATATACACAAACTAAATAACATCATTCGATTTTTTAATACATCGGTGTCTCTCAGGATAAAATACAAACTCTAAAATAGTTTAGGTAACCCGTAATAATAGTTCTGCTTACTATTTATGACAGTCTCTTAAAAGTCTTTGCTTGCTGTTAGTGCCGAGCTGATCAAGAAGAGAAGGCTTCGGTGGTGAGACGCCCAGTTGAAAAACATGCACAAGGAGACGAAGTGAGAATGAAACGGCAGACACGAACTTTATTGCGGGGAGTGTGGACTTCTGCACTAGGAGACCGCACGGGCTTTATATATGTCAGAGAACAATAGTGGCATTCTGCCACACACGCATGATAAACGATAAGCTGATTCATACTTACACAAGTTAGGTGCAGCACCTTACTACATTAATGTAACATTTTACATCTGGAGTTCTAACCCTAGCCACAAGCCTGGATCACAGCCAGACCTGGGACCCACATCTGCTAAGCTCCATTCATGTTCAAATACTTAATTTTCTCCTTGCTGGGACACCTTCCTCCTCTGTACACTCCTATTTTCTTCCTCATCTTTAGCATATGAACATTTTCAGACTGCAACTTGAAAGCCATTTCCTCCTAAAAATGTTTATTCCCTCCACTCTATATTACTAAACTATCAGTTTTTGTAATATATATCATTTTGTGCTGTAAGTACTTCCTACTGGTGGGCCATTTTCTTTAGGGAAAGCCTTTCGAGTGGATGATATTTGAATTGAGATGAGAATTACAAGGAATTAGACATTTAGAATCCTGAAAAAAGATTAAAAAGGGCAGCCAAAAGAACTAGTGCAAAGAACTTTAGGTAAAATAACTGTGTTCTGTTTGAGGAAAGGAGAGAACTTCCTCATGAGTGACACTGATAAGATGACAATCTCTCTTTGCCTTCGTGGTATCATCTGTATAATGTGTATAATGATGTTGCTTATCTTATGAGATTGTTAAATTGTTTCACAAAACATGTTAATATTTGTAAAGTACTTAGAGCCACATAAGAAGGTAGTAAATGATAATTGTTTGCTATTAAAAATCTAGATTAGATGAATTGGTATATATAGATAGATAAATTGGCATAGATTAAAAATTTGTATTAGTTTTTTATTGCTGCTATAACAAATTACCATAGAGTTAGTGTTTTTAACAATACAAATTTATTGCTATACATTTAGGAAGTCAGAAGTTTAAAATGGGTCTTACATAGCTAAAATCAAGGTGTCTGCAAAGCCAAGTTCTTTCTGAAGGTTCTAGAACAGAATTTATTCCTTGCCTTTTTCAGCCTGTAAAGCTATTTGCACTTTGTAGCTTGTGGCTGATTCACTCCGAATTCTTTTTTTTAACTTTGACTCTCCTGTTTCCCTTTTATAATCATTTCGATTATATTGGGCTGAACTAGATATTATAAGATATTTAATCACATATGGCAAGTCCTTATTCCATGTAAAGTACCATATACAGAGGTTCTAAAAATTAGAACCTCTAAAATATATTAGAATATCTTTTGGGTATAATTATTCTGTCTATTATAGGTTATATATATAATCTCTTTACATATACATATACCACAGATATACATATATAGAGATTGATATATAGGTACAAATTAAATAACAAAAAGTTGCATGGAAAATTAAATATCAGCAATAAAATAATAAAAAATAAATTTGTGTTAGCTACAATCAACCAGGAAAAGAAACCCTGTCCATGGTGTCCTACAGTTTATTTCTGAAACTTGGATTACTTCACATATTGAAAGATGTTTAAACATTTCAGTGGTTAAAAAAAAAAAATCAGTTTGAGAAGTGCAAAATTCAAAAAGCGGCTTTTCATTTTGGACTTGTGCTTAAAATGCATACTAAATATCCAAGTTCCTGTTGTAAGTAGTTAAATATTTGAGTTTAGAACTAAAAGGTAGAAGTCTGGGTAGAGGTATGGGAAGTATTTAAAGGCCTTTGTCTTTATGATATCATTATGTGTGTTGAGTAAATTTTCTTAATTGCTTAGTATAAATAGATGTGGGAGAAAAATCCCAGCTCTAATACCTGGGGCATTCCAGCTGTTAAGAAGTCAGAAACCAGTACCTGAAACTGAGAAATATAGGTAATAGTAATACCAATAAAGTGTAGTATCTTGGAAGTCAAAGCAAAAAGAAAAAAAAAAAAAGAAAAGTACATCAAAGAAGTGGACATAGCCATGGCACCAAATTATTAAAACTGACCAAATTAGGTGAGTCTTCCAATTTGCCATTGTATTGATCAACGAATTATTTTTTTATTCATCAAAAGAGCTCTTTTCAAAGTGATAGGATTCAGAAAGGAGGCAAGAGAGGATTTGATATGAGAATCCATAGATAACCTTTGAAATAATTGTGTTATTAAGGAAAACAGAAACAGGACGGTAGCTGATGGGGATATGGAATAAAAAGAGGTTTGTGTTTTCGATAAAAAGAGAACTTTCAGAATGCTTTTGTGCTGATGGGAATGATTTTCTACATACTGAAAATTTGATTAGGAGAATCAGCAGATAATTTCTAAAGCTATCACCCTAAACAGGCATGGGGAAACAGGCTCCAGTGTCAAAGTGGAGAGGTTAATAGATAAAGGACATACTATTTTATCCTAGTAGCAGG
>NW_006442508.1:4702460-4868290 GCF_000325575.1 Pteropus alecto | reverse complement strand
ATTATACAGGCATTGATGAAAGCAGATAGGGTGAGTGGTTCTTATAGGTAATATTCTAGTTACATATATAAGTTTTAAAGTAATAGAAAGCAAGATCATCAGCTGATGTCACAGCGAGAAAGAGTAAAAAATATTCCAAGAAGAAAATAAGAGCGTGAAAAAGTAGGACTGGTTGACAATACTAGGGACTATGTGAAGTCTATCATCATGATTCTAAAAAGAAGACTAATCAGTATGATAGTGGATTTTTCTCCAGTCACTATCAGTTGTTCTGTGGGCTCATGCATAAACTAGACAGAATAGGATATAAGTAAGATTTGTACTTTGCCAGGTAATGTCCATGAAACAAGAGAAGAACAGGAGTGTTCTAATCATAATTATGAACCAAAGAATCTTGGTTTTATAAAGAAAAAGGAAGGATGTGGGCATGAAAGAGAGAGGTGATATGATACATTCAGTGTATTATGTGTCTCAAAGGGTTTATGTATTGTAGGAATTGATATAGAAAGAGAGGGAAGTGAAATTTTAGGGGTCTGGAGCAGAAAATGAGATGTTTAAAATTTCTCTTGTAGAGCCATTCCAATAATTAATAATAACCAAGACCAAAGAATGACCATGTGTGCTGATCAAGTAGACAAAAGTGTCTTTGGAACAAGGCACTGAGAAGTCAGAGAATTAGAAACATTATGTTTGTAGATGACGAAGTCATAAAAATTGTTCCCATAATTTGTAGATGGTGCAGAAACTAGGCATAAGAAATGGTATGTAAATTGTTGATAAATTTCAACCTGTATTTATATAGAGATAGGAGGAAGAATGACCTAGAAGCAAGACTGGGCAGTAAGGAAGATGCTGGCCTTAAATACAAGTCCAGTGATATGAAGGACATGGAAAAGAAAAAAAAACTATGCCTGGGTACAGTTATATGACAAACAGTGACCTCAAGGGATTGCTAGATTTTAATATAATAGTGATTGAAGTTAATCTTTATGAGAATAATATGTTAGTATTTTTAGATAAGATCTTTTAAACCCCATTAATTTTTGTGCTGCTCATGAAAATGATATTACACAATGAACTTAAAGCAGCCTAGCTAATGGTAAGATTTTGGACTCTGAAGGAAGCAAGGTTGAGTATGGTTTTTATTATTTCATATGACCAATGTGTGACCTTAGGCAAATTGCTTAATGTCATTGTGAGATTGTGTTTTAGAGAATGGTGCTTTACAGTCTGCAGTTTTAAAGCTGCATCTATATATCTCTCAGAACCAAGTTATTTTTGTAACTCCTTAGTCACCTTGATACATAAGAGACCTAAAAGGAGGATTTCCTCATTTGGGATATGGTAGCAAAGGACCAAAGTATCTCATAAAAATAGCTTTTATATTCTAAGTCAATCGCATAGCCTAACAATGGCAGTGAGGTCTGGTGCTTTATAAGAATGTTCTTTTCCAGAGACATAACTGAATATTTTGAGAACAAAAAGACTGCATCCCCTGGTGAGATTATTTCAGAATACTTAACACATTTGATAAGAAAATCCTTCTGATTCAAGGTTCTTTGAGGTAAATCACAGCAATGACTTCAAATCTCTTCTCAGCAGTGTTAGTGGTCAAAAGCCAGTGCCAAGTTGTACAAATGAGCAAAATACCCAGTGCAGAAAAAAAAACAAAACATTTATTGAAGAAAATTCTTGATTGAGACAGAAGAAAGTTAAACTTAGGGGACATAGAGGTTGAGGCATAATTCCAATTTTCTCCAATTTTTTTGCCTAATTTATTTATTTTTTTCTTCTTTATATGATCTACTCTCTGCTACTATTTAATAATACCTCTGGCTGTGTCTATGCCTGTGATAAATCTTAAATTGTTTTAAGGCAGAATAAACAAATTAATAAATATTACATAGTGTACTTAATCTTAATTGAAAAGGAAAATATAGTGTTATAAATGCAAACGCAATACACTTAAGTGTAAATGTATAAAAGAATATCTTGGTTTTTCTAAAGTATATTTATGCTTGTTTTTAAAATGTAAAAAATTGCCTTTTAAAAAATTTATAAATCTGACTCCTTAAGGCAAAAAAGAAACGCCTTCTTTGTTCTCCAAAGATCTCTACATTTTAGTAAATAAGTATAATTTTCCCTGCAATTAAATAATTATATTTCTATTTTTTCACCTATATTTAAGGGTCACCATCTGCCTAATACTTAAGCCATGAATATGGTTCCATTCATATTCTAAAATACATTTAAAAGAAGAAAATCTACAACTACTACCAATTTTTTTTGTTTCATCTTAAAAAGGCTTCTATCTCTTTCCAACCCAGTCCTAACTGCTTTATTTCCAACTTTTATCTGGATCATTAAAAGTGCCCCTTAGCTGGTTTTCCTGTCTCTAGTCTTGTTCTCCTACTTCCAACAGCTATCCTGCTCATAAAGTATTATAAAATACAAGTTAATATTGTGTTTAAAGCATGCTCATTGTTTTTAAAATAACAAGCAAAATGCTGTGTGATTTGGCCTTTATTATATTTTACACTTTACACTTAATGATGTTGTTTGTGTTTTTCTCTATATAGTTTACTGGCCTCAACATAACTTTTTCCTGGAATGTCCTTCTCCTATTTATCCTCATCCTCTAACACACATCTCACCAGTCTAATTCGACTTTCACATTTCAAATAGCATCATCTTCTCCAGAAAGCTTTAATTCTTTTGGTACATAAGTTAGAAGAAACATCTTCTCTGGTACCACGCTGTGAACAAAATAAAAGAAAATTATCCGTCTATCTCTACCACAGAAATCTTTTTAAATCCCAGTCCTGATATAGAAAGCTATCAAGCAGAAAGAATAAACTAGATAAGGTAGAAAGCAGTAAGTGTATACAGGATTTGAAACTTAAAGCTGCAGGTGGGCTGTGGGAATATAGACAGAGTATTCACATACACTATGAAGAATTTTTCATATTCTTAAATGCCTTTTTGTATAAAAGTGGAATCAGCTACAGACTTACAATCACAGTAACGTTCAGCAAATATAAAATGTATCTAGTGAGTTGTGTCATTTTATATCTAGAGTAATCCTATTTTATTTGTAAATAAGCCATTTAAATATACAACAACAAAAAAGTTAACTCCTTCACTATGTGAAGGTGGCAATAGCTGTTTTCAGTTACTTTATTAAATTTCCTCCAATCGTGTTTTTTTTTTTCATTTTTAACTGTTCTTTTAAAATGACAATGATCAAAATGTATATTTTTAAGGATAATTTTCACTCTATTTCTTACTTTGAGTTAACAATAGAAACTATTTGATGAGCACCTAAATTTAAAGGATTCAATTATTGTTGATTATTGTTAATTTAAAAGTAACTGATTGCAGACTTCATCTCTGAAAAAAAAAAAAAAGGCACTTAATCAGAATATTTTACTACCAGCTCCTGGTTTCTAATTTTCTTCATAACTTTGCTAATTTTTGTTATAAAAATCACCATTTTAATAGTTTTATTTTGAGTAGTTCCAAAATGAATATTTAACATATTTAAATAACTATGATGTGCTTTCTTCATTGATATGTTTATTGAACTAAAATATTTTTAAAAAGGAAGTTATGTTCTTCCTTTTTCTCTAATCTCAACCCACCCCAAGAAAATGAAATAGAAAAAAGTGTCTTTTTTTCCTACTAAGGAAACAATGTGATATAACTTTAGTAGCTCTTAAAATCATTTCATGCATCTGTGCCCTAAGCTTCAAAAGACTAATTAATGATACTGAAAAGAATAAATTGGCTGATATTAAAAATATATATTAAAAAAAAACATGAAAACTTTGGTAGATAGGTTAAATTGATTCAAATTATAATTTTGTAGTCACTAATCTATTTATGAATCCATTTAAAAAATGTATTATGCCCTTAATATGTACAGCTATTGGGGAGAGCACTGGACAACTAGAATGACTATGGAGACAAAGCCTATGCCTCTAACTAAATTACATTCTAGTGAGGATGAAATTTATTAACCAAGTTCTAGAGTGAAAAAATATATTTAAAAACTGTATTAAATGCCATGTAGGAATGGAGTAGAGTGTCATAAATCCAACTATCAGAGGGACTTGACCTAGTCAAGACAATCAGGAAAAGTTTCCCTGAGGAAACGATATTTAAGCTAAAACCTAAAAGAAAAAGAAGTGAAAATAGAAAATGGGTAGAGGCATATTAACTAGATGGAAAAATATATAGTGTTCTGGAGACTAAAGGAAAGACCAATATAGGTAGAGCATGGGACGTGAGTAAACTATGGGCTGAGTCATGAACATTCTTATAAGTCATATTAAAATTATTTTTTCTGGGAGCAACAGTAAAATATTATTTGATATTTATTGATTTTTGGCTGTCCAGGACCTTTCTCCATAATTCTGGCAAGAGTCTCAATTTTCATTTATAAATCCTCCTATCGGTCCACAAGGCTCAACAGGTTTCATTCTCTTGACTTAAGATATACCTCTGGCAAATCAATCATATCCATTACAGCTCAACCTTTTGCTTGAACCCCTGGGAAAAGAAATTTTTCTCATTGTTTCTAACTTGAAAACAGAAGCATAAGCCTAATCTACCAATGTCATAATGTACATGTAAATATAAGAATGAAAACAACAGAAATAGAAGAAAAGATCAAAGAATTGGAGAATAGCTAGGGCCTGATGGCATTATACTATCTCAATTCAGGCTCCATAATGAATATTTGAATTATATTAACCAAAGTTCCTTTTTTATTAGGGCTATTTTTTTTACTTGTAAGGAGATCAGATATAAAAATGTAAGAGTTCAATCAAGAGAGTGAAATGACTGACTTTGATTTTTAATTTTTAGTTTTAATTAAAAACTAGGTATGAAGAATATGTTAGAGAAAAAAAACTGCATTAGAAATGATTTTGTAGTGGTACAGACAAGATATGTTGCACAAATAAACTACGGAGATGATGGTGGAGATGGAATACCGTTATGTTTAGAAAGCAAAATATATGTGACATTGAATTATATTGGTTAAGAACTAAGATGAAGGTTAAGAACTAAGGTGAATAACTTCTATATTTCAGGGCTGCATTTCATGGATACTTATTTTCTAATTGCGGTACAATAGGAAAAATATATGAAATTGATTTTGAATTGAGTTTTAGATGTGTTGAATATGTCCTTGACATACTAAAAGGAGTTTCTAGAAAACAATGGTATTTATATATACATTTCTGAAGCCACTGGAATATAAAATATACATACATTACAAAAGTTGTATATATTTTGAAGTCCCTGGAATATAAAAGAAATTAATGATAGGATACCAAAAAAATCAAGATGATGATCTTAAACTTAAAAAGATAGTATTTAAGATAGAAAATCCATATAAAAGACTAATACTTTCTTATAAATGTATACTAGAGTACTGACTTTTTTGATTCAGGGAAAATGTGCAATAGAATCAGAGATAATTAATGAACATTATTGTTCTCTATTAGAGTCTATTCAAAACTTGGTATGCCTCTCTGTTCTTCCTTGAGTCTTTTTATGATGTGATCTAGATATTTCAGGAAAACAAAGCAGAGATAATCAAAGACTTTATCTTTCTTCATTTGTTATCAATGTGGTCATCTGACAAATGTCAGACTACACACTACCCCAAATTTGGTTCCAATGTTGAGATTAATGATATTGCTCATACACAAAAAGGATATGAAAGCTTTACTGCTCACACAATGAGGCTCTCTGAAGAGCAGAGCAGCCTTCACAAGCAGGTCAAAAAAGGACTTGAGGAATCCAGGAAAGGAGAGTGATTTAGGATTTTTACGATATTTAATGGGTAAGGAAGGGTGAGGGTTGTTGCATAGGCCTAGACTTGCATGATTTGAACTTCTGGTGAGAGCTAAAGGAAAGAACGTTTATTCTTTTTACAAGCTTTCCCAAAAGAGGGGCAGAAGGAGAAGGGAAAATGTAGTGGCTTGAAAGATGTCAGCAGTTAAATTTCCGAAAACAAAATCTAACTCTTCATTATAACTATCAAATACAATGATCACATTATTTTTCACACTACTGTAAGCTCTCTGCTAAAAAGTAGGAAACATGAACAGTTCACATGATGCTAGGCTCTGGAAGTGGAATTGCTCATTGGTGATGGAGATCAATTTCAGAGGAGATGCTTAGCAACTCTGGAAGATCTGGTTAGTAATTTTCAAGGCACTGTTTCAGAGAATGAAGATGACAGGTTTTATGAACTGTGTGTGTCCTCCCAAAATTCATATTTTGAAGCTTCCACCCCCAAAATGATGGTATTTAGAGATGGGACCTTTGAGAGGTAAATATGTCATGTGGATGGAACCCTCATGTTTGGGATTAGTCAGTTATAAGGAGATGCAGAAAAGAGATTAAAATCATTTCAATTACATTTTTTGACAACAGTGAAATGAAACGAGAAATTAAAAACACTAAGAAAATGGGAAAATTTAAATGAGTAGAAACTAAACAATACACTCTTACACAACCATTCAATGAAAGAGGAAATAAAAATTAAATTGTAAAAATATCAAGAGAAGAAAATAAAAACACCATATACAAAAACTTATGAGATGCAGCAAACTCAGTACAAAGAAGGAAGTTTACAACAATATTTGCCTACATTAAAATAGAAGAAAGATTTGAAGTAAACAATCTAACTTTATATCTCAAGGAACTAGAAAAAGAAGAAACGAAGCCTAAATTAGCAGAAGAAAGGACATAATGAGGAATATAGCAGAAATAAGTGAAATAAAAACTACAAAATAATAGAAAAATATCAACAAATTAAAAATTGTTTCCTTTGGAAAAATAAATTATCAAATCCTTAACTAGACTAAGTTAAAAAAAAGACTCAAATAAATAAAATCAGAACTGAGATAGGAGATATTATAACAGATATCTCAGAAATAAAAAAGATCATAAAGAATTGTTATGAACAATTATGCACTAGATAAACTAAATAATCTGAGAGAAATGGATAAATTCCTTGAAAAATACAACCTTTCAAAACCGAATCAGAAAGAAATAGAAAACTTCTGATCAAGATAGCAGAGTAGGTAAACACTGTGCTTTCCTTCTCATCTAACCACATCAAAGTTACAACTAAACCACAGAATAGCCATCATTGGGAGTCACCTGGAGTTTAGCTGAACAGAAGTCCTACAACTGGGGACACACAGAAGAGGCCACTTCAAGACTGGTAAGAAAGGCAGAGACATAAAACAAGTTGGTCCCATGGCCAACTGTGGTGGTTGAGAAATGGGAGAAACATTTCAACTGCGGAGGTTCCCCCCAAAAGAGAAGGGTCCCCAGCCCCACACCGGGATCCTCACCCCAAGTTTTCAGTGCTGGAAAGAGAAGTCCCCATGACTTCTGGCTGTGGAACCCAGCGGAAATTGTGGCTGAGTGAGACATAAGGCTGAGAGAATAGCAGACTTTTCTCTTCTGGCCTGTGTATGGACTTATAGCTGATGAGCTCACTCACTTTGAGCTCCAGCGCTGGAGCAGCATCTCAAAAGATGCCAGAGATATACAGGGAGGAGCTGAGTTGTCTGGCTTCAGGCAAGGGCTGGAGGGGCAGCTTTCTCCCAGATAGAAGTGCATTGTTCCTTTGTTGAACCCTTACCTACCCGGCTTGTACACTCAGGTGACCGCCATATCTACATAGCTAACACTGGTTGCCCAACCCTGATGAGACCCTGAGACCCTGCCCCTTCCAATGTGTGAATCCACCCAAGGTGCTTCCAGTGGATTTTACATACAAACCACCTGTCTTGGCTCATGCTGCAAACTTTCCTAAAATCTCTCAAAGGTTCACAAAACCTAAATAAGCTACATCTGGCCTCAACATTACCCGTACCTCTCGTTGAGCAATCCCAAACCCAGCCATAGCAGCAGCTTTGTGACTTGGCCTCTCCAGGCACTTCCAAGCCAAACGTGAGTGGTGGCCATCTTTGGATTGATTGGTGGCTCATGCCAAATGGCCTCGGACAGGGCACAGCCTGAAGTTTAACTTGGCCTGGGGCAAGACCCCTCCCAGGAGGCCGTGGCCAGCACACCCAGTGACTTCAATCTGAGCCAGAGCATCACCCAGAGTTACATACGAGGTCAACAAATCAAAAAGGCAGACAGGACAGTTACAAGAGTCCTGTTAAAGTGAATCCTGTTCCGTAGAGTCGGCCTCTCATCGGCCAATTCTTACAACCAATCAGCCTTCAGGTCAATCCCTCCTACTGACATGCAAACAGTAACAAAACCTCAACTATAATAGGTAGGTACACACAATCCTTGAGTGACACAAGGGACACACCTTAGGGCACCTAGCTCAGGTGACTAGGGAAGCCTGCACCACTGGACTCTACAGGACACCTATTATATAAAGCCACTCTACTAAGACAAAGAGACATAGCAGCCATACCTAATATATAGAAAAACAAAAACAAAAACAAAAACAAAGAGAAGCAGCCAAAATTGGGAGACAAAAAAAACATGTCCCAAATGAAGGAACAGAACAAGCTCCAGAAAAAGAATAAACAAAATGGAGACCAACAATCTATCAGAAGCAGAGTTCAAAACACTTGTTATAAGGATGCTCAATGACCTTTGGAGAAGAATAGATGAACTCAATGAGAACTTTATCAGAGAAATAGAAAACATAAAAATGGAGATAGAAAACATAAAAAAGAACCAGTCAGAAATAAAGAATACAATAACCGAAATGAAGAATATCTTAGGAGGAATTAAGAGTATATTATGTGAAGCAGAGGATATAATCAGTGATTTAGAAGATAAGGTAACAGAAAACATCCAATCAGAACAGTTACAAGACAACGGAATCCAAAAACTGAGAATAGCTTAAGGGGTCTCTGGGACAACATCAAGTGTACCAACATTTGCATCATAGGAATACTAGAAGAAGAAGAAAAGAGAGCAATTTCAAGAAATAATGACTGAAAACTTTCCTAACTTGGCAATGGAAATAGGCATACAAACCCAGGAAGCATAGAAAGTACCAAACAAGTTGAACTCAAAGAAGCCCACACCAAGACATATCATAATTAAAATGCCAAAGGTTAAAGGCAGATAAAGAATCTTAAAAGCAGAAAGAGAAAGCAGTTAGTTACCTATAAGGGAGCTCCTTTAAGACTGTCAGCTGATTTCTCAATAGAAATTTTGCAGGCCAGAAGGGAATGACAAGAAATATTCAAATGATGAAAAGCAAGATTCTACAATCAAGATCACTCTATCATTCAGAATCTAAGGGCAGATAAAGAACTTCTTAGACAAAAAAAAAAAATCTAAAGGGGTTCTTCACCACCAAGCCAGTATTACACAAAATGTTAGAGGGACTTCTTTAAGAAGAAGAAGAAAAAAAGAAAAACAGAAATAAAAAATATGAATAATAAAATGGCAATAACTGCATATCTAGCAACAATTACTTTAAATGTAAGTGAATTAAATTCTTCAATCAAAAGATAGGGTGGCTGAATGGGTGAGTAAACAAGACCCTTACATATGTTGAGCAGACACTCACTTCAAATCCAAAGACACACATAGAGACTGAAAGCAAAGGAATGCAAAAAGATGTTTCATGAAAATAGAAACAACCAAATTTAAAACAAAGGCATAACAAGACATGAAGAAGGACCCAGTTATCCCACTCCTGGCTATTTGAAGAAATCCAAAATGTTACTTCAAAGAGATTGCATTTCCTATATTCATTGCAGCATTATTAAAATAGCAAAGATATGGAGGTAACCTGGGTGTCCATCAGTTGATGAATGGATAAAAAAGAGGTGGTCATACATACATTGAAATATTATTCAGCCATAAAAAATAAAATAAAATCTTACTATCTGCAACACCATGGATGGACCTAGAGAGCATTGTACTGAATAGATCAAGTCAAAGATAAATGTCATATGTGAAATCTAGAGAACAGGATAAACGAACGACAGAAACAAGCTCATAGATATAGAGAGCATTTTCATTGTTGTCAGATTGGAGACTGGAGAATGGGTGAAGTGGTAAAGGGGATTAAGAGGTACAAATTGGTAGTTACAAAATAATCATGGAAATGTAGAGTATAGGATGGGGGATATAGTAAGTAGTAGTATTGTAATAACTATGTATTGTGTTAGATGGGTACTAGATTTATCAGGGTGATCACTTCATATATTATATCAATATCTAACCATTATGTTGTGCACCTGAAACTAGCATAGTATTGTATGTCAACTTGAATTGAAATAATGTATAAAAATAAAAAAAGAAAGAAATAGAGTGAACAGACCAATAACAAATTTAAAACTTTTCAACAAAAAAAAGCCCAACACCAGAGGGCTTTTTGGCTGAATTGCACTAAATATTCAAAGAAGAATTAATATCATCTTATTAAATTATTAAAAAAAAAAAATCAAAGAAGAGTAAGCCCTTCCAAATTTATAAGCCCAGTATCATACTGGTACTAGATGACAAAGACACCATAAGAAAAAGAACTACAGGCCAATATACTTGATGAATATAGATACAAAAATTCTCAACAAAATACTAGTAACCCAAGTCCAATGGCACAATAAATCTCACCATGACCAAGTAGGAATTATCCATGGAATTCAAGTGTCAACATATACAAATCAATCAATGTGAAATACCACATTAATGGAATAATGAATAAAGATCATATGAATGTCTCAAAAGGTACAGAAAATGTGTTTGGCGCAATTCAATACTTCAATACCTTTACATGATAAAAACTATTAACAAACTAGGACTAGAAGGACATTATCTCAATATAATAAAGGCCTATATGCAAAATTCACAGCTATCATACTTAACAGTGAAAAACTGAAAGCTTTTCCTGTGAGATCAGAAACAAGGCAAGAATGCCCACTCTAGCCACTTTTATTCAACATAATACTAGAAGTCATAGCCAGAGTAAGTAAGGAAGAAAAAAAGAAAAAGACATTCAAATTGAAAAGAGAGAAGTAAAATAGTACCTGTTTGCAGAAAACATATTATATAAAGAAAACCCTAGACTTTATTAAAAAAACACACAACTTAGAAATAAGTTTGTTGTAGAATATAGAATCAACATACAAAAATGAATGTGTGTCAATACTCTAACAACTATCTGAAGGAAATTAGGAAATCAGTTTGATTTACAATAGCATCAGAAAAATTAAGAAGAATAAACTGAACTACAGAGGTGAAAAATTTTATACTAAAAACCTCAAAACATTGATGAAGAAAATAGAGCAAGACAGAAACAAAAACATCCTATATTCAAGGATTAAAAGAATTAATATTGTTAAAAGATCCATATTACTAAAAAGAATCTACAGAGTGAATGCAATCTCTATCAAAATCAAAACAAAATTTTTTATAGAAATGGAAAAAATTTTCTAAAATTAATAATAAATTACGAAAAGCCTCCCATAGCCAAAGCACTCTTGAGCAAGAACAGCAAAGCTAAAAGCATCACATTTCCTGATTTCAAAATATATTACAAGCCACAGTAATCAAAACAATATGATACTGGCATAAAGACAGACTTTTTATTTCTTCAGGTTTTTTCTTTCAATTATATCTTTTTTCTATATGACCTATGTTTACTTTGTTTTGTCTTTCCATGATTATGCTTTTTCCTTCAAATAGTGTGAACAGTTTGCGGATGGCTTATAGATCAAATGGATACCATTATTAACACCATTTTTGACTTATCGAATTGAAACTGTATCTTTTGACACTTTACTATAAATGTTAGGAAAACCAACTCTCTTAAAATTCATGCCACCTCTTACTACCTTCTCTTTCTCATAATTCTTAGATTAATAATTTAATGTTTTAATTTATTCTTATAGTTATACTTTTTTCATTCAAAAAAGTGAGGGAATCACCACAGTTATCTCATAATCTTCTTTTTACCACTGTCATTCACTTGTGGCTTGGCATATTAGTAAATTTAATTAGATTCATTGCTCAGTGTTGATTCTTTTACCTTGTCTTTTTGACTGGAGTTATATTTCCAGTAAGATATTGTGCTACATTCTCTGAGTTCTAGCTCATTTGACAAGTGACTTTCTAATTTTTCTGACTATATAATTCTTAACTAAAACTATAATTATCTGAAATTTTTATATGTGTGTGTGTGTACTCCTTTTCAGATTCACTATTTATTTAAGAAGACCATTGCGTATCTGTCTTCTTTTACAAGAAAAGTTGTTTTTAGATATTTTTCTGAGTGATAATTTTTTGCTCTTTCTTTCTCAAAGTCTATTGTCTCATAGATACAACTCAGGTTGATATTTAAATGCTCTGAGAATTAATTGTCTTGGATGTTACCTAATGATCAATTACTTTCTCAAAACATGAAAGATGTAGTGTGGTTTGATATCAAGAGCATTTTAGCTTCATTAAGATTCTCTGCCAACACTCTACATTTAGATACTGACAAAAAACCAATAACACTTGTTTTAGACAGTATTTGATTTAGCATACTTGTTTTAATATAGGTAACCATCCCAGGCACATATTTCCCTGTTCCTTTAATATTAATAAATGTTATCAGTGACACCATGATCCAACCAAAATAATCTTTATTTTGAATTTTAAATATTGGGGATTAATTATTTCAATCTTCTTTCCTCTTCTAAAAGATCCAATTTTCTTGGGTAATTTTATCTATATGAATTTCAGTTTTCAGAGAGGAGCATTGTATTTATTTATTTAGTTAGTTAGTTAGCTAGTTATTAATTTTTTGATTAAAGTTGACATTCAGTATTACTTTATATTAGTTTCAGATGTACAGCAAAATAGTTAGACATAAATTTGTATAATTTATGAAGCGATACCCTGATTCACCTAGTATCTACCTGGAATTATTCATAGTTATTACAATATTATTGACTTTATTTTCTATGTTGTACTTTACATCCCTGTGACTATTTTATAACTACCAATTTGTACTTTTTAATTCCTCTACTTTTTAAATCAGCCACCTAACAGCCCTCTCATCTGGCAATCACCAGTTTGTTTCTGTATCCATGAGTCTCTTTCCGCTTGGTTTGTTAGTTTATTTTGTTCTTTAGATTCCCCATATAAGTGAGATCATATGGTATTTTTCTTTCTCTATTCGACTTATTTCACTTAGCCTAATACCCTCTAGGTCCATCCCTGTTGTCGCAAATAGACCTATTGTCTATCAATGGGCATGTCCATACCTTGGCTATTGTAAATAGTGCGGCAGTAAACATAGGTGCATATATCTTTTTGAATTAGTGTTTTGATTTTCTTTGGATGAATACCCAGAAGTGCAATTGCTGTATCATAAGGTAGTTCTATTTTTAATTTTTTGAGGAAACTCCAAACTGTTTTCCATAGTGGCTACACCAATTTGAAATCTCACCACAGTGCATGAGAATTCCCTGTTCTCCACATCCTCTCCAGCACTTGTTTTTGATTTATTGATGTTAGTCATTCTGATAGTGTGAGGCAATATCTCATTGTGGTTCTAATTTGCATTTCTTTTATGATTAGTGATGTTGAGCAATTTTTCTTATGATATTGGCCGTCTGTAAGTCCTCTTTGGAGAAATGTTTAGTCAGGTCTTCTGCTCACTATGAAATTGGATTTTGTTGTTGTTGTTGTTGTTGTTGTTTTGGTATTGAGTTGTATCTATTTATAAATTTTGAATATTAACTTATCAAATGGAGTTATTGGCAAATACATTCTCCCATTCTGAAGGCTATGTTTTCGTTTTATTGATATATTCCTTTGCTATGCAAAATCTTTTTAGTTGATACAGTTTCATTTGTTTATTTGTTCTTTTATTTCCCTTACCCAAGGAGAAATATCAGAAAAACAATATGTTACTGAGAGTAATGTCAGAGTGTTTACTGCCGATATTTTATTTTAGGAGTTATGGTTTGGGGTCTTACATTTAAGTCTGTAATCCATTTTGAGTTTATATGGTATAAGAAAGTGGTCCAGTTTCATTTTTTGCATGTATTTGTCCAGTTTTTCCAACACCATTTGTTGAAGAGACTGTCTTTACCCATTGTATATTTTCACCTCCTTTGTCACGGATTAAATCACCATATAGACGTAGATTCATTTCTGGGCTCTCTGTTCTGTTCCATTGATCTATGTGTCTGTTTTTTTGCCAATCACATGCTGTTTTAATTATTATAGCCTTGTGGCATAGTTTGATATCAAGAATTGTGATACCTCCAACTTTGTTCTTTCTCAAGATTACCATGGCTATTCAAGGTCTTTTATTGTTCCATAAAAATCCAACTTGATTATGATATATGATCTTTTTAATGTCTTGCTGACTTTGGTTTGCTAACTTTTTAAAGGATGTCCACACTCACATTTGTCAGAAATATTGGCTTATCATTATCTATTTTTGTAATATATTTGTCTAGTTTTGGAATCAGGGTAATGGCCTCATAAAATGAGATTAGGAGCTTTCCTTCCTCTTGAATTTTTTGGAATAATATGAGAAGAATGAGTGTTAATTCTTCTGTGAATGCTTGATAACATTCACTGTGAAGCCATCTGGTTCAGGACTTTTTTTGTCAGCAGTTTTTTGATGACTGACTTGATCTTGTTAGTAGTAATCAGTAAGTTCAGATTTTCTGTTTCTTCTTGACTAAGTCTTAGAATATTCTTTTTCAAATTAATGTGTTCATTTCTTCTATATTGTCCAATTTGTTGGCACATAATTGTTCATAGTATTTTCTTATAATCCTTTGCATTTCTGTGGAGTTGATAGTCGTGTCTCTTCTTTAATTTCTGAATTATTTTTAGCCCTCTCTTTTCTTTTCTTGATGAGTCTGGTTAAAGGTTTATCAATTTTGTTTACTTTTTCAAAGAACCAGCTATTGGTTTCATTGAACTTTTATGTTGCTTTTTTAGACTCCTCTATCGTGTTTACTTTTGTCCTGATCTTTATTACTTCCTTTCTTCTACTCACTTTGGGCTTTGCTGTTTTCTTTTTTTAATTGTAAAGTTAGGTTGATTTTTTGAGATTTTTCTTGTTTCTTGGGCTGGACTTGTATTGCTATGAATCCCCCTCTTTGGACTGCTTTCGCTGTGTCCCATAGATTTTGGATCATTGTGTTTTTATTTTTCTTTATCTCAAGATAACTTTTGATTTCTTCTTTGATCTCACTGTTAACCCATTCATTGTTTAGCAGCATGTTACTTAGCCTCCATGCATTTGTGTATTTTTCAGTCTTTTTAATGTAATTGATTTCTAGTTTCATACCATTGTAATCAAAAAAGATGCTTGATATAATTTCAATCTTCTTAAATTTATTTAGACTTTTTCTCACTTAATATATGATCTGTCTTAGAAAATGTTCCATGTACACTTGAGAAGAATGTATATTTTGCTGCTTTGGAGTGAAACGCTCTAAAATTATCAGTTAAATCCATCTGGTCTAGTAAGTCATTTAAGGCCAATGTTTCCTTTTTGATTTTCTGTCTGGAAGATCTGTCCATTGTTGTCAATGGGGTGTTCAAGTCCCCTACTATGAGTGTATTACTGTCAATCTCTCCCTTTATGCCAGTCAACATTAGGTGCTCTTATGTTGGGTGCATAAATATTTACTAGAGTTATGCCCTCTTGTTAGATTGATCTCTTTATCATTATGTAATGTTCTGCTTTGTTTCTTATTTGCAGCCTTTGTTTCCAAATCGATTTTGTCTGTTATAAGTATTGCTACCCCAGCTTTTTCTTTTTTCTTCATTTCCATCTGGTTGAAATATCTTTTTCTATCCCTTCATTTTCATCTGTGTGTGTCATTTAATCTGAAGTGGGTCTTTTATAGACAGTATGTGTGTGAGTTTTTTCTTATACATTTGGCTATGCTTTGTCTTTTGATTAAAGTATTTAACCCATTTACATTTAAAGTGATTGTTAATAGGTACATAGATAGTTATTGTCATTTTATTTTTCATATTTATGGTATTTTCCTTTCTTTTTTCTTAAAGAAGTTCCTTTAACATTTCTTATAATACTGACTTGGTGGTGATAAATTTCTTAAGCTTTTTCCTTTCTAGGAAGCTCTTTATCTTACCTTCAAATTTAATTGATAGCCTTGCTGGGTAGAATAGTCTTGGTTATAAGTTCTTGTTTTTCATCACTTTGAATATTTTGTGCCAATCCCTTCTGGCCTGCAAAGTTACAGTTGAGAAATCAGCTACAGTCTTATGGAAGGTCCCTTGTAAGTAACAAGCTGCCCATCTCTTGCTGCTTTTAGAATTCTCTCTTTGTCTTTAATCATTGCTATTTTAATTATAACGTGCCTTGGTGTGAGTCTGTTTGGGTTCATCTTGTTTGTGACTCTCTGTAGTTGCAGGACTTGTATGTCTGTTTTCTTCCCTAGGTTAGGAAAGTTTTCAGTCATTATTTCTTGAAATAGGTTTTCAATCCCTTGCTGCCTCTCTTACTTTCTGGTACCTCTAGGATGTGAATGTTGTTATGCTTAACGTTGTCTCAGAGGTGCCTTAAACTATCCTCATTTTTTCTTTTTTCTTTGACTTTTCCGATTGGGTGTTTTCTGTCATCTTGTCTTCCAAATTGCTGATTTGATCCTCTGCTTCATCTAATCTACTGTTGATTCCTTCTAGTGTATTATTTATTTCAGTTATTATATTCTTTATTTCTGACTCATTCTTTTACATGGTTTTTATGTCCTTTTTTTATGCTTACTTTCTCTTTCTTGAGGTTACCTCTGAGATATTCTATTCTTCCCCTGAGTTCATTGAGCATCCTAGTTTTGGCCAGGTGGCTTTATGTAGTAGGTGCCCTGTATCACACAGTGGCACAGTCTTCTTGAACATCTGTGTTGAGTGCTCCAGGAGTGTCTTTTGTGTAGGTCATGTGTGTCCTCCTGTTGTAGTTGAGCCTTGATTGCTATTTGCACATCAGTAAGTGAGATTGACTCTCAGACTGACTGTGAGATTGAACACACCCACAACATATGAGCTGCTGTTTGGGAGTTGACTCTACAGAATGTGATTTGCCCCAGCAGGCTCATGTATCTGTGGAGACCACTCTTTGGGTTTGCTGTTTCTGGGTTTAAACAGGTGGTGCTCTGTTGTGGTCTAGTGCCAGCCTCCAGGTGTGTTGATTCTGGGGCTCCTTGGTAGGGAATCCAGTGCAGGACAAGTCAGCCACTTCCTGTGACCACCCAGGACTACCTGGTAGAAATTACAAAGTTAATCATGGCTAGTTACTGCCCGTGCTGGTCCTGGAGGCATGTGGGAGAGATCACAATGCAAATTGAAGCCAGCTGTTACCAGTACTGGGCCTGGGGCAGCTCAGCAATCGTCCCAGGGCACCCCAAGGCCTGTGGTTGTGACACCTGCTTTTTTTTTAGCTGAGAGAACCTCAGGTGGTATTCAAATTGAGTGAGACAGGGTTCCAGGGAGTCACCAGGGTGGAGCAAATTGTGTTCTCCAGGTTATTGCAGAGCCTAAGATGCCAGTGCTAAGACTGTGGCCACTCTTAAAATCGCAGATCACACTGAAGCCAGCCTCTGCTCTCCTCAGGCCCATAGACCCCAGAGATTTGTTCAAGAAATACTGAAGCTCAGGCCAAGACTAGTTGCCCACCACCAAAAGTGACTCCAAAGTCTTGGGAGCCTGATTGCTATTAAAGGAGCCTCCTGCAGAGAGCCGAGGAGGGAAGTAGGGGCAGGTTGTGGTTGCCTAGCTACAAAAATGCCTCCAGCACTGTTTGAATTGGGTGGGGTGGGGGTCTAAGGGAGTCACCAGGTGGAACGCATGGAGTTTACCAGGCCAGTGAAGATTCTGATTTGGCTGTGTGAGTGGAGGGCTCAACACAGGCAAGATGGTGCCTACTTATAGTCTGTACAGGAGAAGAACTTAACACAGAGACAATGGTTGCTATCCCTCTAGCCCTCCTCCTGAAGCCACACAACGCGGTCTTTCACAGTATGTTCCTGGTGCCTCCTAAGCTACCATCCCTCCACAGGAGCTCAGGATGATTGCCTGTGAGTGAGTCTGTGTGCTAGCCCTTTAAGGGAATGTCTAAGTTTTCAGCAGCCTTCTGTGTTACCTGAAAGATTAAAATCTCCTCTGATTTTCACAGCCAGATTTCGTAGGGACTCCTCTTATTTGCAGTGGAACCCTGGGCTTGGGAGCACTGTTGTGAGGTTTAAGCCTCTTACTCCTTGGTGTTTGGAGGACCTCTGCAGCCGAGATATCTCTCTGAATGCTCAACTGCCACATGTAGGTTTGGGGCTTGCCCTTTTTGAGTCTCTGCTCCTCCTACCAGTCTTGATATGACCTTTTCTTTATATCCTTAGTTATAAGAGTCCTGTTCTGCTAGTTGTTGGATGTTTCTCCAGGTTAATTGTTCTATAATTGAGTTGTAATTTTTATGTGGTCATAGAGAAGGCGACCACAGAGTTTACTTACTCTGCCATCTTGCTTGGAACTGAGGAAAGAACATGCTAAATAACAAATTACAAATGATTCTCTTACATCATTTATCCAGTATTATGGTGATTCATCTGAATGTTGTTCTGATAATAACTAACATGCCATTTGAGGCCACCACAAAAAAAAAATATACTAATGGATTGTGTAATTTCTCATATTACACATACAGCATCACTTTGTTACTGAAATTTGAGATATTTAGGGAATGGTAATAGAAATATGTATAATCCTTATTTTAAATGAGTAGCCAGATACACGTCACAACTATTATGCAAACAAATATCTTTTGAGCCTCTTTTTAAATCCAAATACTTATGTTTTATAAAGATGGATTTGACTAATTGGGAATTTGGAGTATTAAAGTAGTCTTTGTTGCAAATGTTCCAATCTCTCAGTACATTTTCCCTCTTTGACTTTCATTTCACATATATGCTCTTATTTTATTTATTTATTTTTAAATTAATTTATTTTTATTATGGTGACATTGGTTAATGAAATCCAGGAAGTTTCAGATGTACGATTCAAGTTGCTTTTTAAAGGAAAGAAAAAAAATAATTGGGAATATGCTTAAAGAGGTTTAAAGAAGAAAAAAATCATTATGCAAAATATTCATTTTTTTAATACTCCCTTTACACATAACCCCTTTGTTTTAAAGTTCTAGTTGTAGAGACTTCATAACTTGTTCTCTTTCACACACTTACTAGTATGCATTGTTTATTCTCCAGGAAGAGTTCCTTGCTTATGATTTATTTATAGTGCTTTGCAACTCATTCAACATGCATTCCTGAAATTTTGGCAGGACAGGGTCTATCCTGGATTCTTCCTTTTCTTATAATTTTTTTAGATGCTCAGGCATGGCTTGTCAAGGAAAATTGTTACAGACATTCTCTCCTCTTTTGGTTTTTGGAATGGTTTTCTGCCTTACAGCATCTGACATACACTATTATTTTTACTGAAATTAAACACAGGATAATGTATTCCACAACCCCATGAATCAACAGTTTATCTCTGGGTTATTAAATTGTCAACAGTATATATCATGGAGAATCATTCTAAATTATTTATTGTAAACTTAAGGGAAAGAAGGAAGCGAAGCTCTGTTTTCTATTAACTGTGTTTTTTCTTTAACTACCAGAAAAAAAATATTGAAAAATAAAACAGAGAACTGTTGACAACACTTAACCTTCAGGCATGACAAGAAGTTTTCATTTCTATCATGCATTTTCTATTCTTTGATCACATTCTATGTTAAAATAAATAAGCCATTGTAACCAATGCTTTTTTCTAAAAGAATCTATTTTACAGGATGAGCTGATTACATTTTCAATGGATTTTTTTTCAATGGATTTACTCCTGTTGTTTTCAAACATGCACTTTATTTTTATTTACAAATATTTTTTGAGTGAACATTGTACACATAACACAAAACTACTTACACAAGAATAACTGACAGTAAAATATGGATTTAGATCTTAGAAGACAAAACAAAGTTTCTCAAATTCTCTATTTTGGGGAGATCTTTGTATCCATATTACATGGTCTTTGAGTCACAAAGCTCTGGATTTGAATAGTTATTCCATTTTTAACCATGAGACCTTAATACATATAATCAATCATTTTAATCCTCAGTTTTATTATATATAAAGGAGAGATAATGACTTTTTTTAGATTGATACCGAGATTAAGTAAAATTTCACACACACACAAACACACCGAGTATAAACATTGTGTTTGCCACAAGAAACGTACCACAAAAAAGTATGTTAATTTTAATATTATCAACTATTCCAAGTAATTAATAAATAATTTTACCTAAGTATGGAAACACATCTTCTGTCACTTGCAAATTAACATGTAATATTAATATGCTGCCAACTGATTATTAATATTAAAGAAATGATATTACCACCACAGCTAATTAAATATCAAAATAAGAAATTTGTTCCAATTTCTATCCTAATTGTGAAAACTAAGTTGTCAGAAGACATGTGTGTGTGTCTGTGTGTATATTTATCATGCATATTAGCTTAGTTCTTTTGTGTCTTTTGAAGATATCGCTAGTTAATTATCAGCGAAAATACTGTTTTTTCCTCCTCTAACATATAGGCAAGAATCATCATTTTTGCAAACTTTTTTGTAATTAGAAAGAAATTTTTGCCATGAGATATTAACTATAAATATGGTGTGGATGCTTGGAACATATTTTGTATTCCTTTTTCTGGGAAACCTCCTACTTCTTACTTTGGAGCTGCATAAGCGATCTTGTGCCAGTGAAGCACAATGCCAATGGAGCTCCCTACTGCTATTTTCCTTATTACTTGTGAAACTCTAATTGATTAAACCACATGATATTTTTTGCCATTTGCACCTAAAAGTATTACTAATTATTGATATATTATGCAAACTATGCAAGGCTTACTTAATCATTTAATAATCCAAAGAATTACAGATTTTTTTATAGCAATATGGAAACTTAAAGATCACAAAGTCAAATATTTCATCGCTTTGTCCTCGTATATTGGCGAAATAAAAAAAGTCAAGGCATTTGGTTCAACTTAATACTCATTACTATTGAATTAACATAATTTCTTGGATGTTAGATTTTTGCAAACAGTGTCTGATTTATCAAATAATATCAGATCTCTTTCCTTATAATAGTTTACATTAAAGTGCTTAATTTGCATGTTGAGGTAGCTATTCTGGGTAGGTAATTTGGAAAGGATCCTCTAACCAGAAATATTTTCTGTAAAACAAAAATAACAAATTGAAATAATTTTTACATTATTCATTCAGTATATGACAATAAGATACAGTAGTAATACAAATGATATTATATTTAACAGGCAGAGATGAAGCAATCAATCACCAGAAACTAGATTTACAATTATATATTGAGAGCAATAACAATAACAAATGATGTATAATGAATGAGAAACAGGTACAAAAGTAACTCAGTTTATTAATGGTTCATAAATGCATGGATGAGGAGTTGAAAATATGCAAGTTCAATCAAAATTATGGGTACATTTAGGAAATAAAATTGAAGTAACCATGTAGTTGAAATAAGAGAATAGCATACCTGAATATTTTAAAATAAGTATTTTATTTTAAAACAGTTTTAAATTTATAAAATATAAAAATACTATTAAGAATTACCGTATACCCTACACTGTATCTCTTGTTATCAATATCTTATGTTACTATGACCCACTTGTTATAATGAATGAACTGATACTAATACATTATTATTAACTAAAGTCCATTCTTATATCTTATAGGTATTTACCCAATTTCCTTTTTCTGTTCCAGGATCCCATCCACTATACTAATTTAAATTTAGACTTCTCTTGACTATCCTAGATTTAAGACTTTGTTTTTGATGACCATCACAGTTTTGAGGAGTCTGGGTTTGGCATTTTATAGACTGTCCCTCTATTTGAAGTATGTGATATTTTTCTCATTATATAACTGGGTTGTATGTTTTGGGGAGGGAGACTACAGAGGCAAAGCGCCATTTTCATCTCATCATATTAAGAGTACATGTATCCACACAACATCACTGTTTATGTTGATCTTTTATCACCTGGCCGATACAGTGTCCGTCCAATGTTGTGTCCTCTTCTCTTTCCATTCTTTACTTTTTGGAAGAAAGTCACTATATACAGGCTACAATTAAGAAGTGGGAAGTTGTGTGCTTCACCTCCTTGAGGGATACTTACATAATTATTTGGAATTCTTCTTTGTAGGAGATTTCCCCTTCTCCCACATTTATTTATTCAATCATTTATTTTTATCTGTGTAGATTAATGGATATTTAATTTATATTTGAGATTCTAATGTAACATTAGATGGTTGATCAAATTTTTCTATCCCTGGCCATCTAGAACTCTCTCAGTTGGCTCCTGTATCATATGTATCATATTTTTAAACCTCAACTTATTTTTTTCAGTCCTATAATAGGCTCCAGGCTATTCTTATATGTTTTCTGCCCAGTACTAGAATTGGCCACTTCTCCAAGGAGTTCTAGTTCCTTTTATTGTAGAATGGTATTAGATACCAAGATCTGAGTGTTAGATGTGCTCATTACTATTGGAGTTACAGTGCTGATAGGTTTTCTCAGCTCACACAGTAAAAAAAAATATGTGCACATAGAACCTATATACATTCGCATATTTAAATATATTTCGACATATAATAATCTACATTAAAATAAACATGAGTTCATACCGATGTTTCCAACTCTAATCCATCACCACATGGGTCATTCTAACCTCCTTTTCTTCTATGTAACCATCTGCTGTAACAGTTAGAACCCTGGCTCCTATCACTTAACATCCATTTCCATAACTCTTCAAATTCAGTGGACATATATAATGGAATTACAATGGTCAAGCCATATTCCGAAGGAAAACAAAATTACCAAATAAAGTACAGTACTTATGAACAAAATGTTTGCTTTGAGACTGTTATAGACTGCCTATTTCCAAATTTAACATCTGCACATTTTTCTTCACCCCCTTCATTGACGTTATTTCAAACATTTGTAACCATTAGATCATTTTGTCACATTCTTCATTCTATCCCAGGATTCTTCAAACTCCTAGATGCTATTTTTGAAATTTCCATACATTAAGGTTCACTCTTTGAGTTGTAAATTTTTATAGCTTTTGTCAAATGCAGAGTGTCATGTATCTACCATTATAGTATCCTTAAAGTTTCACTGCCCTAAAAATTTCCTATGCTTCACCTTTTCAGCTTTTCCTTTTTCTTCTTTCTCCTTCTAACTACTGATCTTTTCTTTCACTAGAGTCACGCTTTATCCAGAATATCATATAATATGACTCATAAAGCATGTAGCCATTTCAGCCTGACTTGTTTGTTAATAAATATGTTTAAGATTCATCCATGTCTTTTCATGTACTATTTTTTATTTGCATTGGCAATGAATAAGAGTTCCTATGGCTTTACATCCTTGCCATCAATTGGTACTGACATTTTTCATTTGTATTTCAGTCATTGTAATAGGTGTGTAGTGGTAGATTTTGTTGTTTTAATTTGAAATTTTCTAATGACAAATGATGTCGAGCTTCTTTCAATATTCTTACTTGCCTTATGTAGACCTTCTTTGCTGAGGTATCTGTTCAGATTTAATTATAACAAATTATAACAAAGTACAGTTCATCAATAATTTTTTTCATTCATTACGCTTTTTAGTGTTGTATCTAACAATTCTTAACCAAATCTCAGATCATCTATATTTACATCTGTTATATTCTAAAAGTTTTATAATTTTCTGTTTTACATCTAAATCTATGATTCATGTTGTTATTATTATTATTATTGTAAAAAAGGAAAGATCTATGTCTAAGTTTCTGGGTATGATTTCTGCAAATTAACTTTGGTTTTCCAACACCTAGGCTTAAAATAATTATTATTCTTTATTGAGTTTCTTTGCTCCTTTATCAAAAATGAGTTGAAAAATTGTGGGATCTATTTCTGGCTTTCTATTCTGTTCCATTAATTTATACTTGCATTCTTTTGACAACGCCATCTTATCTAGATTTCTGTTGCTTTCTATTAAGTTTTAAAATTGAGTAATGTGAGTCTTCCAACTTTACGTTTCATTATTGTGTTGCTTTTCTAGGTCTCTTGCCTTTTCATGTAAATGTTAAAATATATTTTTTATATCTACAGTTTTTCCTCATCTAAAATATGATTTCAGAGACTCTTGGACATGGACAGTGGATTAGTGGTTAACAGAGGAAAGGGGGGTGACGGAGGGAAATCTAACTTTGGGTGGTGAATACACAATGCAATATGTATATGACGTACTGTTAGGTAGTTAGACATGAGTGACAGGGGAATAAAGGAATAGAGGCCCAGCCTAGAGACCACCCAAAGATCACCATATTAGTAGTTAGAGAATCCCTTCTGCATCCCCAGACACAAAGGACAGGAAGGCCATAAACTATAGCTGGTTTAATCAGGCCACAGATACCTGCACAGAAGGTAGTGCCCTAATCTGCCCACAATCTAATGCTCATTATACTGTCATTATAATACTATGTTTACACCTGGAAGTTCATGAATCTAATTATAACAAACTGAATTCTGGGTAAGTACATGCACAGTAGGCAAAGTGTTATATAGCAGCCAACAGTCAGTCAAGGTAACCTCACGTTCAGGTCATCTAGGACCTCCCATTATGGCCCAAATATAAACAGAACTTCTCATTTCTGGGGTGTTACAGTTCTCCTTGCTGAAAACCAGATCCTCCTTTGGGGTGTACTCTGTCTTATCTCTTCACCTCCCAAATTCCACAGGGCTGCAGCCTTACTTAGTGTGGCCCATCTCCATTTAAAATGTATTTTCAATAAATCTTACTGTTTCTAAATCTTGCCAATCTGTAATTCTTTGCTGCTTTGGTGGGGAAGAACCGAGGGACAACACACCACATAACATTACATGACCGCTGACTCCTCCCCCATGCCACTGGAGCTATACTGGACTTTACACCACCTCAGGGCTAACGATATTGTTAAATTGTACACTTGAAATGTATTTGATTTTATTACTCAATTTCACTTTGATAATTTTAATAAAAGAAATAAAATGTGGTTTGCTGGGTTTTCAATTTGGATTGGTTTAAATCTAAGATCATCTTGGGAGGAACTGACATCTTAAAAATACTGAGTCTTCCAATCCATGAACGTGGAACTTCTCTCAGTTAATATGATCTTTGATTTCTTTCATTAGTTTTATAATTTTATGTATATAATATATCTATCTATCTATCTATATATCTATGTTTTATACCTAAGTATTTCAATTTACTTGGAGTTATTGTAATTTTTCAATTTTACATTTTAATTTTTAATTGCTGATATAAAAAAGTAATTAAATTTTGTATCTTACTTTATATTTTTTAGTCTTTCTATATTCTTATTAGTACAAAAATATTGATTATTTGGTTGTTTCTACGTAGACAATCATGTCATCTGTGAACAAATATATTTTGATTTTTTATTTTCTAATTTGTATATTTTCTTTTTCTTTTTCTTTTTTTTGATTATGTGTCTTTTTTTCTAAGTCTTTTAGTACAATGAATAAGAAATATAATAGGATATACTTTCCCAATCATTCCTTACCAATCATGGAATGAAAGTGCCTGGTTTCTCACCACTGAATATGATGTTTAGGCTTTTTTTGTATGTGTTCTTTATCAAATAGAGAAAAGTTATCATTATTCCTACTGTGTTGAATGTTTTCTTTAAATCATTAATGTTAGATTTTGTCAAGCATTTTTTTTGTATGAAAATAATATGAATGTGTTTTTTCTTCCTTATCCTATTTTAATTTCTGTATATTAAAGTCCTGTGCAGAGTGTCATATATTCACCATTAAAGTATCATACAGAATAGTTTCACTGTCCCCCCAAAAATTCTGTAATTCCCTTATTCACTTGTGGTGGATTACATCGATTGATTTTTTAAAACTGTTGAATCAGCACCAGCCTTGCATAATATATGAACAGACATACATATATGTAATATCAGCTACTATTTTAAGTTCTTAACTTTCTGTTTAGTTCTTTTTCATATTATTTTAGTTCATTCCTAAAATTTGCAATATTTTCACTCCTAGTGAGTGTGTTTTTCATTATCTTATGAAGCATAATTACAATGGTTGTTTTAAAAACCTTGTCTGAGATGATAATTCATCTCAGAGTTTTTATTGGCTGATTATCTTTTCTCTTGCAGAAAGGTATCAGTTTTGGCTCTTCTAGTTCTCTTGCAAATCACATAAAACCTTCATTCTAACTTCAGAATTGATCCAAAATGAGAACTATTGTAAGACGATAGGGTGATTCTTGGAAGTCACTTTTGTAACTGTGCAAATCTTGACTTCATTAAAATGACTTTTTAAAATTATTTTTCTCCTTGATTTAAACTGATCTAGGACTCACCTGTTTCTTTTCTTTCTTTATCTTTCTGCAAACTGCACAATCGCTTCCTTAATTATTTAGCCCTTAGGTCAATATCAAACAGTCTTAGTAAGAAAGCCTCAGGTCTGTTGATCACAGAGAGAGTTTCTGTCAAACTAAAGATAATATCATGCACCTCTACACCCATGAAGGAAGGAGAACCTTACTGGCATCCCCTTGAAACCAGACAGCATTATGTCATGATTGACATCAGGACCTGATGCAATGATCAACTGCCTCCTACCCTAGCTTTGACCAATCAGTAGAGCCCATGACCCTATCTCCCTTAGCTACCATCCCTTAGCTACCATGGCTAATGAGTTTTCTTGTCAGCGATCCCCAACCTTTTTGGCAACAGGGACCAGTGTTCCTATGAGAATCTAATGCCTGATGATCTGAGGTGGAGCTGAGGTGGTGATATTTAAACTGAGGAGTGGCTGCAAATACAGATGAAGCTTCTCTTGCTCACCCTCCGCTTATCTCCTTCTGTGCGGCCCGGTTCTTAATAGGCCATGGCCTGGTACTGGTCTGTGGCTCAGATGTTGGGGATCCCGGCCCTATATAACCTACCTCTTAGAGGTTATATAGGGCCGGGATCCCCAACATCTGAGTCTCCAGGCTTAGTGCTGTTTCCTTAAATAAACCTCCATTTTCTTTGTTCATCTCTTCTTTGATTTGATACATGCAGGCAAAAGGAATTCCTTGAGCTTGGTAATACTTTTCACGTTTGAATTTCAAGATCATGTAGGATTTTGACAGAAAATACAAGATAAATGACGTTCATTTCATGATATATATATATCACCTGTAACTATTAGGCAGATAACTAGACATATATATATATTCATATATATATCATGAAATGAATGTCATTTATCTTGTATTTTCTGTCAATAATGTCATATATTATACACACACACACACACACAAGTGGAACTATTAGTCAGATAACTAGACATGAGTGACAGGAGAATGAAGTCTCAACCCAGAGGCCTCTCTTAGGAACTCCATGAAACACCCATTTTATGATTAAAGATTACCATTACATCCTGAAATACAAGGCAGTAAAAACCACAAAACTAACCGCTGGTTTAGTTGGCCACAAGCACCTACATAGTTAGTAAATATAATGTATTCACCTTAGCCTCATTATACCATCATTAGAATATTGAACATATGCCTGGAAGTTCATAAATCTAATTATAACAGACTGAAGTCTGGGTAACTGCATGCACAGTAGACAAAGGGTTATATTACAGCCAAATGTCAACCAAATGACCTCGTGTGCCAATCATCTAGCACCACCCATGTAACCACCCATCAAGAGCGAATATAAACTACACTTCCCAAATTCTGCAGGATTATGGCCATCTCTTATGTAGCCCATTTTTCTCTTGAAACAGATTATTCTGACATATTATATAATACTATATAATATATTCTATTATATATATTTCATTTCAGGTTATATGCAATATAAAATTCTTGGCATATGTTAAGGTCATCAAATCAAATCTGTCTTCATAATAATAAATCTTCATGATCGAAAATAAATAGAAAACTGGAGAATGACTAGACAAATGTGATTTAAACTTTAGCTCTTTGGTGTATCATTAGTCATTGAAACATTAGACATTTATTAAGTGCCTACTAAATTCCAGGCATTGTTTTAGGTGTAAGCAGTAGAGTAACAAACATGACAGTCAAAATCCTGCTCTCTGTGTAATCTAACCCGATAATAAGAAAGACATCTTTCTCAATGTGATAGGCTAATAACAGAGAAGCTTCCTATGACTTAGCTGCTGCAAAGGGTTAGGGTAACAGGATATTTTCAGGTGTAAGTCTCCAAAAGGCCAACTAAGCTGCTTAAATAATAAAGAAATGGTTTATTCAGCAGCTCAACAATGCCTTTCTGTGCTATGTCATCACTATTGGCTTTATCCTCAGGCTGATAGAAATTTGGATGCAGCAGTTCTGAAAATATTAAAGAGACAGAGCAACCTTCCTTTTAAGGCACTTTTGCTTATACTGTCTGTCTTGGTGTATATATCAACCCTACTAACCATGTATAACAGAATTCATAGTTCACATGCTATGATAAAAAAGGGAATTAAGACAAGAAATCTAGTCTCCTCATGCACGGTCCTGAATACATTCTCCAGCTCTCATAACCGCCCTCTGTTAAGCTCTGGTTCTTAGTTAAATATGGGACTTCCATCAAAAATTATGTCAAACATCGTAAGTGTTTTCCACAGGATAATCTCCAATGTTTTTACTCTTGTGACCTAATATCTGTCACTTCTGCAATCTGTGATCTCTGTAATTTGGTTTTGAAACCCATTTGTTATTCTGAACTTCTGACTATTTAATATTTAATACTGCATACCCTAGTGTAGAATTATATTTATATTCTATATTTAGAAATAATTATATTTTAAAAATCATCTTGAATTGTGAAATGTTTAAATTCTGATAATCGGCTAGATCTTCATTCAGCTACAGGTAGCAGAAATACCTAGTTTAGCATAGAAACATAGTCAATAATATTGTAATAATTAGGTGTATTAGATGGGTGCTAGACTTAGCAGGGTAATCACTTCATAAGTTATATAAATATCTAATCATTATGTTGTACACCTGAAACTAATAATATTGTATGTCAACTGTAATTGTAATATTGAAAGTACAGCTGACCCTTAAACAACAAGGTTTACATGTGTATGTGTGGACCTGCGCAATTCAAAGGGCAATTGTATTTCTGATCTAAGTTGGAAATCTGCAAATTCACTTACATACCTAAAAAAAATAAAGTAGTTTTATTTATTAAACAACTATGTTAATAAAGTAAATTTATTAAAATAAATAAAATAAAAAATTTATTAAAATAAAATTTCATTTTATTTATTAGAAAGAAGACAGTAATAACTCTATGTCTCATGGGAAAGAAACCTGATGGTAAGTAGTCCAGGATTTAGTACAGTGATTAAACAAGATGGACAGAAAATAATAATCCTTATTTTTCCTTCTTTGCCATCTTGAAATTTGGTTCCACCTCAAGGAAGCAAGATGACAATTGTACTTTCAGGCATCTCATGGTTGTTCCAGAAAGAAAGAAGTAATAAGGTGGTAAAGGGAAGTTCTCATCAGGGATTGATACCTATATCTCATTGCATTGCTCAGAAATGTGTCACATAGTCACTGTTAGCTGCAACAGAAGCTAGAGTATTAATTATGTTCAAATTTTGATCCTCCGAAGTAGAGAAAGACAAGGGAGAACGAGATTGGAATAAGAATTATAAAATACTTGCTACACTGAATGAATTAGCAAATGCAGATGAATGAGTGTATCACATACTATATACAACAAATCTCATAATCCTCTGGAATTGAGAAATCTTGTCCCAAAGATATAAAACACATGTGTTTTTGGCAAGTTACAAGAATGAAATTAATTATGTCTAAATTTATTGAGTAGCTACTATGTCCTTGTTGTTTTAAGTTTTTTACTTGTATTAACTAATCTGCTCATAATTATGAGACTAGTACTATTATTAGGCCCATTTAACAGATAAGGAAACTGAGGCAGGAGGGGAATTTACTTCTTATTCCAATTATTCACACAGATGACTATTTTTTATTGGTATAAAGGAATAATCTAGCACACATTTTAGGTTCATATGCTATTGATATAATAAATTTAAAAGAATACATGTTAGAATACCAGAGAATATAATCTGGAGGATATGCACAGAATGTGGTTGTTATTCATAGAAACAAACAAAGAAGAACCAATTATGTTATTTACTTCTTATTATAGCATAGTTTCATATTACAGATGTTTGAAAAAGTGATCTATTATAACATAAGATCAGTTCTCTACTCTTGTCTTGGGTCAGCACTTTGTTAAAATATAAGCAAATGATAGTACCATAAAATCATATATTACTAACAATGAGTAGTTAATCATTTCAATTTCTTGGTCATTAGTATTGTTTCACTTTGTAACAAAGACTAAGAACTTTACTGATAAAAAATAGAAAACAATGTAATTTCCTTCTTAATATTTCAGCCTATAAGTTATATCATTAAACCTATATAATTGAAATATAAATTGTAATCTGACCCTTCAAGGTAAATTTTATTAAAAAGGGGTTGAAATTTTTTACTAGGTTTATGAACTCCTTTTTAATGCTGAAGTATAACAATGATTGTATAAAATTTATAGTTATGCATTTCATTAACACTTTCAGAGTAGGTTATAAAACCATGGTATATCTCTATTATCCTTCAAAGTTTTCTTGAACAGATAAATTGCCTGTAAATTGCCTGTGGTTTTCCCGCTAAGTAGTTGCTAACTTTGCCTTTGATTAAATAATGAGAATAACATCAAGATTATATTTGGAGTGACAATTGCCATTATTGGCCTTCTTCCAACCAGCTAAGTGGTAGATGCCTCTTCCTTGTCTCTTCATCCTGCTAACATAGGGAGGGTGTGAGCTTCCCCATAGCCTGAGTCTTTAGGTCATGTTTTGAGGCAGTCTTCTTTCTCTCCACCTCTTCAATCATTTGATGGATCCCAAGTACCATGGTATCTGAGCCAGAACAATGAGAATAAGATAACTATGTAAGAAGTGCTGTGTCACTATGTCATTGATAGCTGAGTACTATTTCACGAATTCTTCTATCACATAGGAACTTTTTTTGTTTACTTTTTGGGATTGATGTCTTTCTTTTCTTTTCTTTTTCTTTCTTTCTTTCTTTCTTTTTTTTTTTTTTTGAAGCTATTGTCTCTCAAGGCTCTCCTAAGCATAATAAGAATACAATTTTTTAGTGACATTCTTTAATATTTTTGTCATTTTTTAAAATTTTGACTATCAGCTAGAGTTTTATAGCCAGTCAAAGCTTTGCTCAAATGTAAGTCTATAACAAAAATAATTCTCTAGATTATAAAAATATATTCAAAGAAGTATTGAAATAAGTATGGAAGTTAGAACTTGAGTCAAGTTCATGGTCCTCTTCACGTTCAGGTGTTTCCCTAAACAACCCAGCAGTTCTTAGTAGTTTTGTGCTTCTGATTTCTTGTAGAATATAACTGATTCACCTTGGTAACTGGCTTCTACTTTCTTTCTTCAACACCAATTTCAAATGTCACTGCATTCTTTGAGTTTACCTAATCCACCTTGTTTTCTTTGCGCTTTCAAAGGAGCACCTCTTTTATAACACAATTTTCTACCGTGAATTATAGATTTGTGCATAAACTTTTGTATGATTTCATACTGGTCATGAATAAGAATTTTTTTTAATCTATAATACAAAGCTAGTTAAAAATTTTACATTTTGTGATTGAGCAAAAAATTTGCTAAGTGGTTGAATGAGTGTACACAGTGACTTTTATTCTGCATATATATATATTTTTTTAATTAATTTATTTTTTATGGTGAGTATTTTCTATTGTGTGTTTACCACCCAAAGTCCAGTTTCCTTCAGCTACCATATATTTGATCCCCTTTACTCACTTTACCATTCCCCTAACTTCCTATATTTGACCCCCTTTAACCTGTCTACCAACTCCCTCCTCCCCTACCCCCTACCCTCTGGTAACTACTAGTCTATAGTCCATGTCCATGAGGCTCTGTTTGTTTGTCCTGTTCATTTATTACTTTTAGGTTTATATCTCACATATAGGTGATATCAACTTTTTCTGTCTTGCTTATTTCACTTAGCATGATTATCTCGAGGTCCATCCACGTTGTCGCAAATGGCAGTATTTCATTTCATCTCTTCTTATGCCTGAGTAATATTCCATTGTATATATGTACCACAGTTTCTTTAGCCAACCATCTATGGTAGGACACTTCGGTTGCTTCCATGTCCTGGCCACCATGAATAATGCTGCTATAAACATTGGTATGCAAATATCTTTTCAGATACAGGTTTTCAAGTCTTTGGGGTAAATACTCAGTAGAGGGATTGCTGGATCATACGGTAGATCAATTTTAGTTTTTTGAGGAACCTCCATACTGTTTTCCATATTGGCTGTACCAATTTATTCTGCATATATTTTTAACTTCACTCTGTGTTCCTAGATTTTCTTCCTCTATCTTCAATTTCTCTGCTGTATACGAAGAAAGAAAATCATCTACTCATAATCAATATCTGTAACAACTATGCCAGTGAAATCTTAAAGTAGATTTTGATATAATTAATGACATAATAAAAATATCTAGTACTTTTTAGAAACTTCTCCAAAGTCTCTATCTACTACTTCATCATGAATAACTTTTTTGAACACCAAGAATTAAGATGTAAAATAAAATTTATGCATTATTCCTTTTCGGTATTTTGTTAAATAGCTACTATTAAAAGTATGCAGTTTACTAGAGTGTTAAAAACATACAGTTTACTGGAGTATTTTGTTTTAAATAAGTATTTTATTTTGCTACAATTTTAAGATGTCCTGTTATTCTGTTGACTACTTAAAGTGTTTGTACTGGTTATGTATTTTGAGTCCAAAATATTTATCAGTACGTTGGATGCTATATTATTATTATTATTTACAAAATGTATTTGTCTATTTGCACTAGTAACTTCTGTGAATATTTAATTAGATGACTAAATTAAGTGTTTATATTTAAGTATACTTTATAGCATTTTAATATAGCCTTAAGGTCTATGACTACAGAAATGTGATAGGTCCTATTTTGCTGCCAATTCTGTAGTTGTTTTCAGACTCAACAAATCTCTTTCAAAGTTTCTAATGTAACAATAATGCTTTGTTCAAGTGGAGTATTGAGGTAATTATTCCTTTCATACTATCTACGTAGGTCATTAGGCTATTTCTACAATATGTTGGTTTTTAAAATATCTTCAAAATTAATTTTCATAGTAAACCTGGAATATAGAATTTATTATCAAATTATTACATATGAGGAAATAAGGCCTCGACAAGTGAATAAGCCTTTCTAATTTTTTTCAGCTAGAGAGTCCACAAATGTAAATTTAGCCTAAGGATTTTTCACAAATCTCATGCATTTCCCATATCAGAACCATCTATTGTTGATGGGGATTTCAGTGGATTACTACTGCCTTCTATGCCTGCAGTCTCTGTTACTGATATTCTTCTGGACAGAAGCTTTATCAGGAGTGCTCTGAGCATTTGATGTCAAGTAATTTACTTTTCATTTTAGGGGGAATTTTCAGTTGGTGGAAATACCTTTTTCACTTTAAAAGTAATGATTCATTATGATGTGCTTGAGTATTGTTTTTAATTCTCCGAACAAGAGAATTTAATGACTTTCTAGTTGGTTCTCTAAATTTTGGCTAACTAAATCTGTAACAATAAAGTTCTTGTTATCTTATGGTCCCAGAGAATTATAGAATCTCTAAAGTAGAAAACACAGATAAATACTTCGAAATTTTTTTAAGAACCATAGAATTGTATAATTTTTCTATATAAATTTATTCAAGTGAAAAGTTAGTATAATGAAATCATGTAAGATACTGCATTAAAAGTTAACTCTTCGAATTAGTTTCCAAGATGTGCTATGCTTAAGTTTTGTTTTGTTGCTATTATTTTATTTGGTTGGTTGGTTGTTTATTTTACTCTTTGATAAAGGGATTCTAAAACTTGGGCATATAAGTATCTTGCTGGCTCATCCCACAGGGAAACACAATAAGGGACTGAAACAGAAAGCTACAATCTGAACAGCAGCCTTCATCTGTCCATGCAACTTTCCCGTATATAGTTATCACTATATCTGTATTTGCTTTCTAGAGTACATCTTATTAAGAATGTATTAAGAAAAATAGAGTTCTCAAGAACTTTTAAAATCTTCTCTTGTCTAATACCCTTTAAAATTATAACCAATAGGAATTACATAATACACAATGATGAAGACAAGAAGAGAGAAAGAGAGAGATTAAATATCCACATCAGAGAGCTTTCAATATTTTGGAAACTGGCAGGCAGGAAGAGTAAGTGTAATCCACATCCTGGAATAGTGACAGGGTCCATTGGAGCAGAGTAGGTAATTGACCTTCCTGGTAGAAACCCTGAGAAGCTCCAGACCAGGAATGGAAGCAAGAATAATAATTAGGATGATAGAAAAGCAATTAATTAAAATTCTATACATAGAACAGTAGCCATACTTGAGCCTTCCCAACCTCAGTGAACTAAAAGCCTTGTAGGGCATATACTCTACAACCAAATAAACATAATTTTTTCAAAATTTTGTTAGCTAGTATGGATTTAGTCTCCCCAATTTATATGGCCCCATATTCTATAATTAGAAAGGTCAACTTTGTAATGTCCAGCAAAAGTAGTATGGATTTGTAAAATACATGAGCATTTCCTCTCGATTATCAAAAATACTAATTATTATCTTAATAAAATATCAGAGTTATTGTATTGGTCAAGATTAAACTAGAAAAACATAACATATAAAGAAAACAGAATCATACATATAATATATATGGAATTATTTAAAAGGATTGGCTTACACAATTGTAAGGTCTACAGACAAGTCTGAAATTTATGGGGCAGTCCAGCAGACTGGAAACTAGGGCAGAAGCAGAGGCTGCAGTCCACAGGGAGAGTTTCTTCTTCTTTGGAAAATTTCAATTTTGTTCTTATGGCCTTTCAAATGACCAGATAATGTCTAATCTGATTATAGAGGATAACTTTAATTTAGAGTGAATAGACCGTATACATTAACCACATCTACAAAATATCTTCACAACACCGAGATTCACGGTTGATTAAATAACTAGAAACTAGAGTGTAGCCAAGTGGACCATTAAACTAACTACCACAGATATTCTGCAGTCATACTTGATTGTTAATAAGAAAAAAATATTCCTGATGGTAGGAGAAATTAGAGAAATTTGACTATGCATACATTATCTGATTTAAACTTCACAAGAAGGCTCTCAGTATATGTTTGCTTTTGCAAAATTACTAATGTCAAAATTACTTTGATTTCTGAACATATGTGGTCCTCAGGGTTTTGGATAAGGAATTGTGGATCTGTTTCTGAATTTACTGAGCACTTATTTGTGGCAGACTGGAGATTTATAAGACACATAAAATTCCAATGTACTAATAGAAAAAAATAAAATTAGATAAGATAAAATCAAATAAGACAAAAAAAAATTCTCAGGTTGCAAAACACACGCCAGTTAGAAAAAAATGGATGTTGGGTACTTTAAATAGGATTGTCAGGGAACACCTCATAGTAAATGAGAACTATATGTCAATAGGAAATGTTTTTTATGTTCAAATTTTTAAGAAATAACAAAACCAATATTGAATTTGGCGAATGTAAAATTTCAAAATGTGTGCAATTATAATTAACTGATCTTATGACAATTTTGTCTTTCATAGTAAGCATTCCTTCAAAAGCAGTACTTGTAACAGTCACACAGAACTTCTATACTAATGTTATGTCATAAATATTCAACAGTATATAAAAATATGTAAACTGAAACTTGAAGGTAATTTCTAAGTTCAATAAAACTCATTAAAACCATCAGTTATTTAAATATAGAGAGCAATTGTATTAGGTGTATATAAATAGATAGGGTCTATTACACTGATAAGATAATGCAATTTCAAGGCCAAAGGACATTTCTTCTCTTGTTACTGCAGTGTCCAATGTGAGAGTCGTTATTCAAGTTATCACATCTGTTTAAATCAATTCAGATGCCACTCTGAGTAGCGCAGTGGGTTAGAACAAGGTGTTATTGTTGCAGGTTTGGTCTCAGGTTAATGTGAAAGCCCTCATTGCCCACTCCTATAAAAAATTACTGTAGTGCAAGAGGTTGCTAGTAGAATAAAGAAAATCTGATAAATATCTTAATACAAATCCATCACATTTTAATAAAAAAAACAAATGTTTTTCTACAATATGTGTACAAATATGATATTTTGCCTTCATAATTCTGAATATTTCAAGGAAATGTCAGGAAATAAAGATCTATATCAAATTACCAGATTATTTACTCATTTTCATTTCACACACACACAGAGATACAACAGTCACCCTTTATCCATAGGGATACATTCTAAGACACCCAGTGGATTCCTGAAACCATGGATAATACCAAAGCCTATATACATAGTTTTTCCTATATCTTCATACCTATCATAAAGTTTACCTTATAAATAAAGCATAGTAAGAGATTAATAATAACTAATAATAAAATAGAACAATTATAACAATGTATTGTTATTAAAGTCATGTGAAGGTAGCATTATTAAGCAAAATAAAGGTAACTTAAACACAAACACTGTTATACCATGACAATCATTCAGAAAACCCAAAAGGCTACTAAGTGACTAACTGGTGGTTAGCATATACAGCATGTGCGCTGGACAAAGAGATGACTCACATTCCAAGCTGGAGGGAGTGAAACAGCGCAAAATTTCATTATGAAATTTGTACAATTTAACAGCTACTGTTTACCCAATTTTTTATTAAATCAGTTAAGAAAAAAAGAATAATTACATATATTGGCTACTGTCTTGTAAGAATCTATGCAATCACCCTTACCAGTGGTCTTTCCACCCTCCCTCTTTTTACTCCCCATTCTTTCCAAGTTTTATTCAAAAAAAAAGGGAAGGGGGAATGGAGGGACTACGATGTCCATGAAGGGTAATCATTATCATTGTAATATTCAACTAGACAAAAATAGTGAGGACCCAATTCAGTTAGTACCATCCTACTTTCCCACTACAAAAGTTAAAATTAAGTCAATGATTTCTTTCCCAATGTGGAAGAGTAGGGCAGCTTTTACACTGAAATGATGCCTCAAGTGAGTTATAAAATCCCTGATTTTGTCTTCTATTTATCCTTTCCTTTTTGTTCTTTTTCCTCCTTCTCATGCTCAGCTTTAGCTTCTTCTTCCTCATGTTTTTTTGATCAACGATTCTACTTCCTTTTTTGAGAACTCTGATGATCATCTTTCCACTCTCTTCTGTTAGTGTGGCAATTTTCACTTTTTCGGCATAGAGTTTGCTAATATTCGTGGTCTTATTGAAAACTTTTGATAGCTAAAGCAACTGCTGACTTCCGAGTCATGTTTCTTCTTTTTAGTCTTGTTTTAATGTTGACACAGCTGTTGAAAACTTTTGATAGCTAAAGCAACTGCTGACTTTTTTTTAGTCTTGTTTTAATGTTGACACAGTTGCAGCGCTATTATTTCCAATGCATGTGGCTTTTCATCCCCCATTATTTCCGCTAGCATAGCTCTGATAGAGCTGAAAGCCCTAGTGCTTATCCTAGCCAATGTACAACAGTGAAACATCAAAGCAAGGTTTTCCTCCAAACTGTGCATAAGCTTGTTTGCTATCACACAAAAGTGTCGTAACCAACCACTCATAAAGAATTGGCTCCTGATACTGTAATAAGTACCTTTGAGCAATAAGCCTCAATTCATTAGTCAGAACATTAGCATCACAGGTTATGCCTGCCACACTGCAAGCCATGTCCTCATTGAGTTTATAAATCTCTTCAGAAAAAAAGACATCATCAAGAAGCTTGTGGATTTTTCATCTTTCTACTGCAAGCAAAACACCATCATCTGCTAAAATTTCCAAAGAGGTGGCTGCATTGCTTCCAAGTCATTCAACTTGGTATAAGCGACTTTCTGGAGAAAATATAGTGGTCTTGGAGGCATATCTTTGAGACATGGTTTCTGAACTTTATTGTTCTGGAGGGGACACACTGGAGTCAAAGTATACAAAGAAAGCTTCAGTCAGGGAGAGAAAACCACCACTGCTGCTGGAAAGTCTGGGGCCAATATGATCAGTGGTCTTTACTTCTTCGGAGTTATCATCCTGTGCCACAAGTGTATGTGCTATGTTTAGAATTTTTAATATTTATTCTGGAATCATTCACTTTTATTAATTTCCAAGTCATATGAGGTATACTTTTAGGACTTTAAAAGTTTATCAAGTCCTTGAGTATCTGACAATGTTATAAAATTGCATATGGTTTTTCTTTTCAATTTTTCTCCTATGATTCTATAGACACTTCTATAAAAAAAAAATTAAATTGAATTGGTTCTCATTTAAATACTTTTCCTATCTGTAAGCTTCTAATATTTTAATCCTTTTAATTAACTTGTTATGTATAATTTATGTTTATTAAACTACTTTCAGTTTTTTCTCTCATCACAGTATATTCGCTCTGCACACTCAGTTCTTACTCTACTCCAGAACCATTTTTCTTTTTTAATATTGACTGCTACTTCTTATTTAATTAAAAAGGGCTGTCTTCAGGATTGACTCTTTTTCTGGTGGATCTCTTTTCATCTTACTTTTTATCACCTTTCTTTCTTCCTTCTTAGATTTATGTTTTTTTTTCATTATCTCTATACTGCCCATAAATGTTTTATGAGTTTTCTAATCATGTTGTTTTTAATTTTTCACATTTTTAAGTTTAAATTTTGTGTCTAGTACCTATTTAAATTATGTTATTATATGTTAATTAACATCTTATATGTAAGCAACTGAAAACAAACTGTTAAGGTAAGTGAAAAAGTAGATTTATTAGAAGAATATTTGGATAGCTTAGAAATTTCAGAAATAAAGAAACTCTGAGGAACCTCTTTAATAACTATTCTAGCATCTAATGACAACAACTATCAGACTCTATGCTTGTCTATTTAAATTTTATATTGCCACAGAAAAAAAGTGTTTTAACAAAATTAGGTTCTGTGCTTGTACCTTTGAGTCAATAAATTATGATCAGAGAATGGGGTCTGGTTCACTAAAGGAATGTTTGTAACTTTGGCAATAGCGTGTGGCTAAAACATTATAGATCGTACTTAAATTGTTCCCTCATTATTTAATTCCTTCTAACTCTATTTGTATTTTATTATAACTTTTTCTTTATTGGATGAAAAATGTGATGTTTCATGACTATGAGGAGGAAATCATGAAATTTTTGTTTGTCAAGTACAAAAAGTAGATACAGTCTACTTCATTTTAGTTTCTAGTAAAAAATACACTATTTATTTACTTATATCATAAAATATGTATCTTTCATATTTTATGAAACAAGTGCTCGGTTATTCATAGATCTAACTGTACTAAATCTCTTTTTTATAATTTATATTCTACTTTCAGAATTTACTTTTTCTAAAATACATACACATAAACAAAAAATTTATTAAAGAGAGGCAGAGTGTGCGAAAGTTAATGTGCTTTGTAGGAGAAAAATTTATCAGATAAAACAATTCTAACATATTATTTAACTAAATAAATAGGTCAAAGGTTTAGAAATTGCATTAACAATACATTTTGGTGTACAAATCAATTACGATTATAAACTTTGTCTTGTTCTTTCTGTGTAACAAAAGTATGCTTGTTATTAATCCTGTAATACAGATAAGAAATGGAAGCTCAGGGAAACTTAGTTTACTTGGCCAATATTGTAGAGATATTAAAATAAAAAACGCAAGATGCTCTTCTGAAAAAATAATCATGTGCCTTGTATGCAAAAATATCATTTTTTGTTGTTGTTGAACTCTTGTAGTTCCAATTTTCATTGTTGATTTGAAATAATTTGAACTTCCTACTCTATGGCAAAGCACCTAACAGATTAAGTCTATAATTCTAAAATGAATGTGTGAATTAAAAAAAATAATTACTTAAATCAATTATGACTAACAGTTAAATGGTAATATTAAGACAAAACACAAAATTTAATAATGGAAGCTTTTAACTTCAGTTTTCCACACTCTTTTCTACATACAAATAACTATAGACTAAACTACTTTCCTGAAAATGATCATTTGGATTTGATTAAAATTAGTCTTTTCAACTGTAATATTATTGCTGGAAATTTAAATTATTGTATGAGAAATAAATTGAGAAATATCCATTTCTAGTGTTGGGTTGTAGGGGTAGAAAGTAAGGTACCTTTAAACCTACATCCCTTATCCAATTTAAGGAAATATGTGTTGTATTAACTTGACATTGTAAATAAGTAATAAAACAATAAGTGAATATATTTTTATATTTTGTTACACTTTATGGGAAGATTTCAAAACGTGTGCAGTGTATTGTAACAACTTTTCCCAAAAGTCTCCCCATTATTGTTAAAAAACACTGTTGACTGCATCATGTCATAAAAGAGAGATATTACCCTGCACTTGAAGTGTACAGGACTCTTCATCCCTGTGCTAAATATGCTCCTTGCATTTCAACTCTTGTTCTCCTGCATTTTTATAGTATTTTCCATACTTGTTTTTACACTTGTGTCTCTCAGTACATTATCAGTCTACTGGTTTCATTTGAAATGTGCTGCTATAAAATGGGCACTCAAAAATAAACAAAAAAAAAGTCTCTGATTAATCTTAAATTGTTAAGAATTTTGACTGAAGTTTCTCTGATACATTTTAATATTTGAGGTTGCTGACGATTTAACTACTAGGGAAGTGAAGTGTAATTTTTACAATTCCATTCGTACTTACCAATATATAGATAGCTCTTAAAAAGATTTTCTTCTGAATCAAAAATCTCAAGTTGAGAATACCATAAAATTTTTCTATAAAGCACCCCCAATAGACATTTTATATATACAAATATAGATACATGGTAAAGAATTCAAAATGAAATTTTCTAGAGTAGAAGACATCTATTAATTAAGAGAGTGATAGTGATATCAAAGAGGTGAACAAGGACTGCCAAAAGGTCACACTAGACAACAGAGAACACCTCGGCTGCTTGCTTCAAATGGAACAATTTAAAGGGCCATCTCAACTCCAGAATTTTATATAATTCAGTTAAGTCTTCTGCTGTAGTTTCAAAGCAGTTCAAACTCTCTATATCTCTATAATATTGAAAGAAAAAGAAAAATTGTCAATGCAGAATTCTGTATTTAGTGAGTTTATTTTCCAAAAATAAAAGTGAAGAAGTGAGGATCTACATACTCTCTCTACTTACTTTTTTTATTTTTGACAAACTCCAGATCTCTGTGCAAGCAGAAAGAACTCAAAGACTCAACTGAAGACAAAAGATTTGAACTGAGATAAAACTACTCCTCTTAACATGCTAGATAATGAGCAAAGGCAGATAGATTTTGGTAAAGAATATACATTTGCTTGGAGGAGGTGAGACACAGAGCTATACAACAAAGTTCTTGAATCCATGGCTTTTAGCCCATGGGTAACTGAAGTTTGCATGGCAGCACCATGACCACACTGTGCAGGTGGAAAAATTTACAGTTATTCTGTTCTGGGTTTCAGAAAACTATAAGACAGTACACTATGAACATTAAAGAGAATAAGGGTGTCCTACAAGGATAAGAGCTGGAAAAGGAATCCTTTATCTTTGTTTTCCCATATCCTGACAGATTCCCAAACTATGAATATGCAGAATAGACTCAAAGTGACTAAGGTAAAATAAGAATAAAAAGAAAAAATCTGAAGTGAGGCAGAGATGCTGCCTTGAAACAGATTTTTCAGTTCAAATCTAGCTGTCAAAATTGCCTGCTAAAACAAATCAAACTACACTCACTTATAAATATAACAAGATTTAAAATCTCCACAATTTGACATTATATGTCCAGGATATTATTCAAAAGTATTCAACATACTTATAGAATACAGTAGATGACATGGACTAGTGTTAAATGAACCAATGAATATCTTCAATATCAACTGTTATACTTTACTAAAATAGATCGACATAGTTTCTCGTACTTGATATGTGCAGTTCTTTTAAATCCTAATCAGAAAAGCAGTTCACATTCACTTGGAAAGGGCAGCAGTTCCCATTCACTATTTATTACAGGGCTATTAACAGTAATGCGATCACATTATAGTTCCAAATCCCTGATCTTTCTAATATTGCACAGCTAGTGGTCCAGTACACTGAAGATGTAATGCTAATTGGATATGCTTAAAGTGGGAGCAGCAAGCCATCCTAGTGCCCTAGTTAGACACATGCATTTGAGAGGGTGAGAGCTAAACTCTATATGTTTCAAGGGCATGACATATCAGTGTAAGTTTTAGGGTAAAAAATAGGGAATGCCTGTTGCACAGCATTCATAGAGTTATTTATTTATTTATTTTTTTATTTATTTATTTATTTATTTATTTAATGTATTTAGGAGAGAAAATATACAGCATTTGGGAAACTTCACTGATCTGTCATCTAAAGACTCGGAAAGTTGCCAGATTTGGGAGAGGAACAAAATAAGAGTAGACTCTGCCAGTTCTAAGCTTTGGCTAAGCTGTTGGTCACTAGGATTACATGACTTTTTAATCCAGTTATGTTATTATTAATTGAGCTAAATATATTTGTGTTGTGTTTCTGAGAAGCACCAAAGAAGAGTTCTGGGTTCTGGAGAAATGCCATGCTTTCAGTGGCTGAAAATTACTCACCATTTGAAAAGCAGTTTCTGACATGATACTAACACCTAGTATACTAAATGCCTGACCATGGGAAATAAGTGACTGTAATTAGAATTGCCCATCAGAAGATTAATATTATCAGAGCAATCAAGTCTTAAGGTCAGAGAAATGCAGTAGCAATCTATTGTTCTATGAAAATGATATATGGGGTCTGAGTAGATACAGAGGACAAACTAAATGTTTCATAAAAGGTGGCTCAGAATCTTTTATGCAACATTGCCTCTCTTGCAACTCAAACCTATGGCTCACACCTAATGTGACAAGCTAATGAAAGTGATAAAAAAAAGGGGGTGTTCTGGTTCATAGAAGGGTCTGTTCAATATTTTGTGCAAGGCTTTATATCATATTACAACCCCACCTTGTATGAGGTGATGAGGAAAGATTCCTTCAGAGGGGCAGAGGAGTACAATTGTTTTTTTTCTTTTGTATGAAGAGATAAGGGGCTTGGGGTAAAAAAAAAAACACATAAAATGTTGGATATTTTCAGATGATTTTACTGGTGGTTAGTACTTAGATGAAGCAAAATTGGACAAATAGGAAATTCAGAAAAATGTGTGTGAATAGACTTGTGGGATTGACCTGAATGCATGTAGATCTTTATGTCTCATCTCAGTGTATATCAGAAAACATCTACAGAAGAATCATTGAAACTAACCATTTTATATCTAAAATGAACTTTTTTTTAGAAAATTATAAATTACTAAAGTAGTTCCATAAAAATAGAAAATATAAATATATCAATAATAATATAATTTGAAACTTTATTTAATGATTTAGTTTATCCTTCTATCCAAATACCTGACTTAGGCAGCTTTATGACTAATTTATTATAATGTTTTATAATATTGATTGTTCTAATACTATACGAATTATAAGTGTTAGAGTTTTGCAGGCATATGTAAGATCCTGAAAATAAGTGGATATTTAGGAGTCACTAAGGATTTCACAATAAAATTAATCAAAGTATATCTAACTTATTGCCTTATACAACACAAGATGCAGGCTTCAAAATTCTATACAATAGAATAGGTCAATTCTCATAGGAAAAATAAGATAAGGTTGCTAGAATACATCTCTTAGAAGTAAAAGTATGAGAAATTTTTATCTTATTCTTTCTTATATTTTATTACTGTTTATTTTACTGTGGTTTTTTTTTTGCAATTGTGAGAAAATGACTTCTATTATAAAAGAAGAAAAATCAGTAGAAAACAAAAAAATTGATTTTTAAAATAATAAATAGTCAATGTTTTGAAAAAAGGAATAAATATAAAATATTCAAACATGTTATTCTTTCAGGCCCTATTTACAGTCTGACTTTATCTAGAATAAGAGTAACAGCAGTTTTTTTTTTCTTTTGCCCTTGAATTAAAGAGCTAACCTTTAAATTACTGTTTTCATGCTACAAATAAATAATTGGCAAGACAGGCATTACCAGTTTGCAATATAGTTTTAGAAGGTAAATAACCCCATAACTTGTTCACTGAATTACAAAATACTTTGACCAATTAAAATAATTTCTGGAGGTTGTAGATTTTATTAAAAACATTATTTTGGGTTTTGCATCATATTAAATAAAGCAGAGATTCAGCTATTATATAACTAAATTAACTAAAAAAGCGAATCCAAAACATCTAATGAAAATAATAAAATGTTAACAAGCCTTTTAGTATATTACTTGAAGCTTTAAGTTACTCAGACTACATAAAAATGTTGAACACATTAATTAGCTAAAGTGTTCACTATTCATAGTTTTGTTTTTATTCCTATCCAAATATAATTTGAAGTGAGAAAACTATGCTGTTTTCCTAAAAATGAATTACGAAAAATTTAAATATATTATAAATTATAGAATAGTAAAATAGCCATTTGTAAACCTTTCATCTGTAATGAAAAATGATTATATTTCACTCTATTTGCTCTCTCTATCATCTATTATCTATCGTCTATCATCTATCTCCTTACCTACTTACTCAACTAACATTTTGCTGAATCAATGGAAAGTAAATCATAGACATTGGCATGACACTATACCCCTGCATATCCAGCATATATCCCCTAAGAATAAAGACATCCTCATTCAAAGTCAAATTTGCATTATCACACCTAAACCAACAATAATACTATCTACTCTCCAATCTACACATTTTCCTGAGTTGTTCCATGAATATCTTCTATAGCTCTCTCTCCTTGTGCCTCTGTGTGTGTTGAGCTAAATCAAGTTAATCTAATCAAGATTCACTCATTCAGTTGCTATGATTTTATAACTTATTCTAGAAGAGCTCACCCTACTTTCTTTTTTAATATTGTTATCATAAAAGTTTAAGTTCAGTTTTCTTGTGGAAGATTGCAACTTCTGGCCTTGTCTTCATATAGATGGTAACTAGAAGGTTAGCTTTATTTAAAACACTTTCTATAAAAAAGACTTTATAAAATTCTTAGTACAAAATGCCTCTAAAAACAACTGAGCTTGGTGTCAGTTGCTAGGAGAAAAATTTTATTATCATTTCAATAGTTTTAATATATGTTTATTATCTTAAATTTGATATTTTTTATTAAGGTTATGAAAAACTTTATTTTTCTATGATAGTATTAATTTCCTTTACATTTTCAAATGTATTAAATATAATTTAACATATTTTGAATGTTTTACATTGTATTGTATCCTACTTATTAATCTTACTTGATATTTTACTATTTTATTGTTTTTTACATTTAATTATGAAACCATTAAGTCATGTTCTCCTTAATTACATGTTTCTTAACATGATTCTGTTATTCCTTTGATAACAGTAGTCCTCTTTACCCTTGAATTAAAATCATTAGTTCAGTAAAAAAAGTTTTCAAATTATATTTTATAAACATTTATAAGTACACATTTTCTCAGAGTATCTTTTTATCTATATCCTATGAATATTTCAATATATACTTTTTTCTATTGATTTTTCTTTTAATCTATGAATTATGTAGCCTGTTTTTTTGATGATTTCAATCAAAGATAATTTCTTAGAAACCTCTTTATTATTGATTTCTAATTAAATTACATTGTGAGTGGAGAATATTTACTCGATACCCATCTCCATTCTTCATAATTATAGAGACATCTTTAAGATTTAGTGTGCAAAAATTTTTGTAAATATGTTATACAATGTTATTTATTTTATTTTATTTTATTTTATTTTATTTTATTTATTCAAATTCACTGGATGTTTTTATGTATGGATTGATTTATAATTATTGTGTAGTATATTTTAAATGCTTTTGATTTGAAGATATTTTTATTAATAAAAATTCCCAACAATTACCTCTTCAAATATTATTTTTAGGCCCTTAAATTTTTCTTCTTCTGAAACTCCTATTTTGACAGTTGTTGAATCCCCTCAATCAATTTTTGATGTCTCTAGCTGTTCTTTCATTTTTGAAATTTCTTTTTTCCTTCTTACTTATTCAGAGAAAGTTCTTCACTATCTCCTTGACATTTACTGATTCATTATTTGACTGTATTGAGTCTAAAGATTATGATTTCTAGATCATTTTTATTTCAATGACTTTACTTTTCATTTTATATTTTTCTAATAGTTTTTCTTTGTACCATCTGCTATTTTTCATTTCTAAAGACATCTTTTTTAAAGGAACATTATACTTTGATTATTTTAAATCTCTTTGAGAGCTTGTTTAATACCTCTAAGTATCTTCATTTCTAAAATTAACAAAATTATTCCTACCTCATACTTTTGTAAAGTATTTGAATAAGATAATCTATTATAAAATGTACAATATAGAAAAAATGATCATTAGATGTTACTATTTTTCCCTCTGTAATTCAAGATAATTTTGTTATAGAGCTATTCTTTACTAGAGTGTACATTTCATGAATTATAAAACAGGCTTTTGAACAAATCTAAATATGCATAATGCAATAACTGATAAGGACTCAAACTGAGAGAACACATAATTAGGAAGATATGTTTATTATGCTGTCATTTTGGTTACCCTTTTAGTGTTAGAAAAAATGAAAGCATAGTAAAATGTTGGATTCATCTGTTTATTTGAGATGAGAGAGATTTTTATATTTCTGTACATAGTTCATTCATTCATTTATTCAATGAATGTTTACTGAATATATACTATGTACCCATTATTGGGGCAAGCAACAGGAATACAGAAATGGATGAGTTCATCTGCTAAATTCAGCTATCTCAGTAACAGAGGAAAATGTTTACCTCTTCAATCACAACTCTTTCTTCAGTTTCACCTATTGAAGGAAACCATCGTGAAGGTTGCTTTTTGGGATATTATTAAGAAACAAAACACTTAGAAAGAACTTTTGACCCTTCTTGCTTTCCTGCCTAAGAGATTCAGATGGAAAGGCTTGCTTCAGATAGAAAAATCTTAGGATGTTCATTTTAGCCTAATTTGAATTAAGTATGATAAATCAGAAGGTATTAAGCAGGGACCTGAAAGCTTGATCACTCACTGTGTTGCACTGAAGCAAAAATATGCCTGCCATTTGTGTTCCATTCTTCCTCAATAACTGAGGAAAGAGGCCAGTGCCCCTCAAGGCTTGAGGCTGCCTGTCAGTTGTCTATATGACTCTGCAACTAGAAGGGCCTCCGGGCGATATGTGTGTTTGGTGGTGCAAGGACCCAGAGAGTCACCTGGATATATTGCGCAGATTTCCCTGGGCCACTGCAGTGTCACCTTACATGCTAGTGCTGTCCCTGTGGCTTCCTGTAACAGTTTCAGATCGCAGCAAGGCAGCAAGGCCAGCCGATGCCTGCCTCGGGTGTGTAAACACTGGAGATCTATTCAAGTAATACTAAAGCTCAGAGATGGGTTCGTGGCCTGCTTTTATGCATAGGCTTTGTGTGGGCTGCACAAACTGAGTGCTATTGTTTACTGTCAAATTCATGTCCCAAGGAAAGTACAGAATGTGACTGGATTGACCTGGAAAAGACTTGTCCCAGGTAATTTGTGGATTGAGTGGGGCGGCATCTCAGTGAGACATGGGACCATCAGACCCATACGGCACCAGATGTGCTGGCAGTTCCGGGCCAGCAGGGTCCTGCAAAGGTCACAGATCACTGTAAGACCCGCTGCCATCTGGAACTGGCCCACGGACCACTGCGATCCCCACAAGCGGTATTGTATTTTGTGCTGGCAGCAGTGGTATCCTGCCACATTTTCCTAAAAATGCGTGTACTGATCTAGCAGAGGTCTGTTGCTTTCATGGAATGTGAAACACCAGAAAGGAGCAGGGCAGGGACTATAACCGGGCATCAGGCTGCCACAGGCAATTTGTAGGTTTGGTGGGGCGGGATCTTAGGGAGACATGGGGATGTCAGGCCAATACAGCCTTAGTTTTGCTGCAAGTTCTGAGTCTGTGGGTTCCTGCAAAAGTCACATCATATCTCAGTGAGACCAGCTGCTGTCTGCGGCAGGCCCACAGACCCCTGCAATTCACCTGAGCTTGTGTTGGCAGCAGTGACCCACCTGAAATCATTTTCTCCAAAATGCGCACACAGTGCTGGCCAAGATCTAGAGCCTATACTGAATGTTCAACACCCCCTGAAAGGGGCAGGGCAGGGTCAGCTGCCAGAAAATGAGCCACCCTGAGCAATCCGTGGGTTGGGTATGGCAGGCTGATCTTCATGGGTGAATTCAGCTTCAGAACTAGCCGAATGGGGAGAGGGTTCAGCACAGGCAAGCTGGCACCCATCTGTAGACTGCCCTGCAGCGGGGCCCAACTAGGGCATAATAGCAGCTACCCCTCCAACCCTCCATGGGGTTCCATGTAATGCAGTCTTTCCCTGTATGACTCTTGCACCTCCCGGGCCTCTGTCCTTCCTCTGGCACTCAGAGTAAGTGTCTGTGGGCGAGAGAGTTTGTGGATGGGCCCTTTAAAAGGGCATCTGGGATTTCCCTCTCCTTCCCTCTCAACTGGACAGCCAGAATCTACACGGATTTTTAGAGTTAGACTTTTTGGGAACTCCTCTTCCCTGAGCTGGGACCCTGGGCTGGAGGGCCCCCATATGAGGCTAAGACCCCTCTCTTCTTCAGGGTGGCCTCTGCAGCCACCCTCTCCCAGTGCTCCACCACCATGAACAGGTGTGGGTCCAGCCATTTCACTTTTTTGCCCCTCTTACCAGCTTTTATGAGGATCCTTCTTTATATCATCAGACGTATATGTTATGATCATCTGGACTTTAGGTGATTCTCCACTTTGATTATTTTATAATTTGGTTGTAATTTTAATTTTAATGTGTCCTGAGAAGAGGTAAACCCCATTTTTACCTAGTCCACCATCTTCCAGACTGATTCTCAAAGAAATGTTTTTTAGATAATACTATCAAATACAAAAACAGTACTGTTAGTCTATCAATGTAATTATGATTCAAATTTCACTTGTTTAAAGAAAATCTAGCTTAGCAGAAAAGTAGCATAAAACCAACATTGTGCGACAAAGCCAATGGAAATAAACTCCTTTGCTATATGATCACTTTTATTGGTGATCATATAACATACGAGTTTATTGATCACTTTTATTGGTGATCATATAGCATATCTTTGCTATATGATCACTTTTATTGGTGATCATATAGCATACGAGTTTATTTATACTCTGAATTTTTAAATTAGTATTCAACAGTACTGATATAGACTGAATGTTTGTGCCAAACATGAACTTATGTGATTTAACGTGATGAGTTTACTAAGGTCTCCAGCAATCTATTTCACGTGCCAAGGGAAATACAAAGAACAGGCCATTGAAAATGAAGACACTGCTCATATCTGTCAGGGACTCTGTTCTAAGGCAGCACAAGACAGCTACACAGAGGAAACCTTTCCTAACTAGAGTATTTGCTTCTCCTTAAACTCTTAGAATTCTTATTGTTATTTTATTTAGTTTATTTTGCTGAGTGTTCTACCTCATTCTTGAAAAAAATTGCGATAATTACTAATATACTCCTGGTTTTGAAGGGAACAGGAAAACTTTTTTCTGGAAATTTTTGTAAAGGTTAGTTCTCCATTATATTCACTGCGAAGTGAAGACCCTAACTTTCTCCTTGGAATTTCTTTATCACGTACTCTGAAACCAATTGTGTAATAATTACTTCACCCTTCACCGATGCTATGAAAGCTCACCCTTCCTGCTGCTTGCAATAAGAGGAGAGCTCACACAGTGAATGCTTTCAATACAAGTGTCCTGGCCTTAAGAGTGACATGGGTTTGTCCTGAACTGTAATGGATGCCCTTAGAGTTCAAAATACATGAGGTAGAAAGGAAAATAGTTACCCTAAATATAAGTACTATAAGACCAAATGTTTTTGTCCCCCTCCCCCCTGCCCCACTATTTATTTGTTGGAATCTAATCTCCAATGTGATGATATTTGGAGGTGGGGCCTTTGGGAGGTGATTAGATCATAATGGTGGAGCCCTCTGAATGAGATTAGTACTTCCATAAGAGACTCCAGAGAGCTCCCTAGTTCCTTCTGTGGGCCATGCAAAGACACAGTGAAAAGACACCAGGATGTGGGCCCCCACCAGACGCTAAATCTACTGCCACCTTAATCTTGGCTGTGAGAAATATATTTCTATTGCTTATAAGCCACCAGTTTATGTTTGTTAGAGCAGGACAATTGCTTTCTATGTTTATGTCGAAAAATAAAGCAAAAAGGGATAAGAATATTTCTATCAATTTATTGGTTCTTTTAATCTTATGATCTTTTCAGAACATATAATTGTTTGATAAATATATTAAAAATAAAATTAATCATATAAAATAAATTTGATTTTATAAACATGTCAGTTGTGTCCTCCAGGAGGAAAAAATTGAGAAAAAATTAAGAGAGTAGAATTTATTTTGAGAATAAAGTCTATAACTTATAAAAGATGAAAGGAAGTGGGGGAAGGATGATTAGAGAATGAAAGCATTCAGATTGCCATGTGAACCTGACGGCTGTGAAAAAACGGGAGGAGAAAGCAGAAATGAGCAGAGAAATGATCGGTCCATGGTGCAGCTCTGCCCTAGACTTACATAGCCTAGCATGGAGGTATGGCACACATTACTCACTGGAAAAGTCCTGCATTGGGCGACATAGCCAGGCCCTAGGAATTCTACCATGCTCAGTCATTGGGTGGAGCTGCCTTAAGAGAGGAGGCCTCAGGTTGAAAACAGAAAAGGAAAAGGGTCCTAAAGGCACTAACAGATGGAATCTGTCAGCTAATTACAATTTGCATCTTAATGGCAGTTTTCCAGAAAACCGAAAAAACACTTCTCTTTGCTGCCATATATATTAAATTTATTTTAATTGATACAGTACATGAAATTTTCAAACTGTCAAAAATTTTATTAAATGAAATTCTAGAACAAACAGTACTAATTTTCTATCCAAAGGAAATGAAAATAGGATTTCAACGAGATATATGCACTCCCATGTTTATTATAGCATTATTCACAATAGCCAAGATACAGAAATAACCCAGATGTTCGTCAAAGATAAATGGATAAAAAGTTCTGGTATAGATACACAATGGATTATTATTCAGCCATGAAAAAGGATGATATTCTCCCATTCACAACACTGTTGGACCTTGTGCACATTATATTAAACAAGATAAGTCAGAGAAATATAAGTAGTATATGATATCACTTATATGTGGAATCTAAAAAAAGAAGTTAAACCTGTAAAAAAACAGAGAATAAAATGATAGTTACCAGTGGAGATGGAGATAAGACTGATGGTGTTTAAAGGTATAAGCTTGTAACTAGTAGATAATCCATAGAGATCTAATGTACAGCATAATGAATATAGACAATAATGTACTATAATTATGTAATATGAAAAAATACTGCTGTATTAGCAATAATATTACAACATGTAAATCTATCAAAATGACATGCTATACCTTAAACTTATACAATGTTACATGTCAAACTTATTTAATAATAGATAAAAATAAATTTATAAAAATGGTGAAAATGATAATTTAATACTTCTTTCATATACTTGTTTGAAAGATTAAGTGGAATTGTGTGAAACACTCAGTGTAATCTCAGATACACATAAAACATAACCAGTAAATTAACATTAGGTTATTTATTGGTATCTTAACTTTCCATCCATCATTTATGTTTTGCATATAAGTGTGAGTGCATGTGTGTGTTTGTATGGAGATATTCATTCAATAATATTTATTGGATTCCTGCATTCTACATTGGAGTGTATGCATATAAACAGTGTATTTTTAGAAGTAATATAATTAGTGGGGTGTTGAATTCTTCTATGGTATTGAAGGAGACAGGTAGGATGATAACATACTATTTTATCCCATGTTCCCTAGAAATGACAGAGTCCGAGACATAAAATGAAGTGCTTATACTTTGCTGGAGAGTGAAATTCTAGAAAACATCAGTGAGGGAAATAGAACTCTGTGGCAAAGAAGGACACAGTGCCAACATAAGAAGAATGTTAGTGAATTGCCACAGATTTATAATGCAAATCGTTGACCACTGGTACTCAATGAATATCTTTAGAAATGCTGTGTAAAAGAAAAGAGAATTTATCTGATAATTCAATTTTATCTCAAGTCCTTCATTCATTGGTCAAAATGTAAGCTAAGTTGACTTCTTTGTGGCATTTTCAGACTGCATTTCCTGGACCCTTCAGCAGCCACTGGAGAAAATAATAGATTGTGATGATTTCCTGCAAATGTTTGTAATACTAGGACTTTTACTCTAGAGGAATCCATACAAAAGAAGCAGCTTTGTGTCATTCTTAAGAGTAAATATTTTGAATTTAGACAAATATGAATTTAGAATTCATGTAGTCCCTTAAATCTGTTTAACTTTGGACAAGTTACTTAAGTTCCCTATTTCCTAGAATATAAATCTTTAAAATAGAGATCATATCAGTGTTTGAATCATAAACTTATTGTAAGAATTAAAAATACTCTGAGTGTTAACCCAAGATCTGCCACATGGTAAATCCTCAATAATATTTGTTCTTATTGTAATGCATTACTATAATATGTTATTATTATAATGCATTAGACGTCTGTTACTCTAAAATGGATGGAAGGCATATATAATCACACTATTGATAATATATCATATTATCAATAAGGGCATATTTGGGGCTCTAAGAAGATTTTTTTAAGGGCTAATAATAACACTTTGCAAAACTCGATGTACTGGAAGAAAACCTTCAACTTGCCAATAACTATAATCTTGGCTGGCCTAATTGTGACCTCAATTTCTGTATTTTTTGAAGAGTTTTTTGAAAACTCCAAAGAAATTAAAAAAAAAAAAAACTTTTTGTTTAGGTAATAGCTGTACTCTAAGACTAAATAGAAATGTGCTGATTTTGAATTTTCTTGTGAAATTTGATAAACTTCAAATCAGTGACTTTTATAGTAAATATTAAGTGAAAAACTCAAGTCAGTTTTGTGAATAGTCTTTAATATTTACAGAATTTTTAATCTCATTACATTTTCAAAAAAACATTTTTAAAGTATTTTTTCTTATATAATATAATTTTAATACACACTAAATTTAATTTGATTTGATTCCTTAGAAACTACTAAGGCAATTAATTCTGAGACTTATGATATAATTGAATGAGAACACTGTAACAAGTTATCTTGCTATTTTTTTTTTATGAGAAGTAATATTTTCTACCCATGTAATTAGATACTCTAAGAGACTCTAAATGGGTCATCCAATAAGATTAACAACTCCATCAGAATTCTGAACAAATAAAGAATGAATCAAGAAGTATCAGGTAAAGGCCAGAATATTCCTTTTATTGCTATTAAATCCCAGCTATAGAAGGAGGACTAATGTGATAGCTGCTTTCCACATGGTGACAGATAGCATGCCCCTGGAAGAGTGGCAACATGTGTGCTACCTGTGGGCAGTTGGCTTTCAAGAAAAATGTGAATGAATCAAGAATAGCTAGTTACATTTTTTCTAACATAAAATCAGAAATGTCATTCTACTTTTTTACAGGCATGAGTATGGAGAAGAGAGAGCAGCAGTGTTCTAGAGAAAAATCTCTCCTCATGGAAATCAAGAATAGGAAACGAGTATTCCCCTCAATGAGAATGATCCGTAAATGCATAGAATTCTATGTTAAACGTGTATTTTAAGCAAAATGTCTTACAGCTACAAAGCAATAACTTCTTCACAATTTGGAAGCTGTAAAAAAATAACAACAAAAAATACTAGGCCTAAGAATGATGTTAAATAAGATTAATTCAATTCTATAGCACTTTAAAGATTTATTGACAGTTTTATCAAAGTACATATTCCAAAGTCTTATAAATATTACTCTGATACAAATATAGAATGAACATGTGCCACATTTTGCTAATTAATGAATGAAAGAAACCGTATGATGGTAAATTTAGTTCAAAAGAAATTTTGACAGAGTAAGTATGTGAAAGCACTGAAAAAAAGAATTCTAGAATGAGATTAGTAATTTAACTACAAAGCTGGTTAATGGGATTATAAATTTTATAAATCATTAAAACAATAACCTTTGGTGCTATCTGAGGTACTTCACAGAAATAATTTTTATGTCTATCAGAGAAAAATCTGTAATGTGTCATGTTACTTTGGAGAGTCTGATTCAAAATTAAAGATAAATATTAAATGAATCAAAGCATTTTTCCCTAGAAAATGCTTTGACCCTAAAAAGATGTGCAGTCACTCTTTTGTCTGATTTTTAATTTCTGCACAACTCTTTAAATTTCTCCAATGTGTTAATTCTTAAGAGTATTTAATTGAAAGCAATTTACTCATGAACTTGTTAAACGGTAGAAGAGAAGAAAATAAAGATTTTGAACTGTGAGGCCAACACCTTTTCCCTCATATTGGAAGTAACTTTCCAACAATATCATCCTCAAAAACAAAACTATCTAAAAACTAGTGTCCAGTAGGCAGGGGACAGTTTTTAAAACTTAAAGAGCTGAGGCAACAAGAACTGTATTCTCAGCATAGCCAGAACTGAAATCAATTTCTTCACATCCTGAAACACCTGCTAACCATTCAATTTTCCACTTTGTCTGAGTACTTAAACAGTAATTTTAATTTTTAGCATAAAAATACAAAATGCATTTCTAACTTATTCCAATTCCAACAGTATTGATGTGAAATGGAGTAAAAAGAATAAATCCAATAGTACCCAGTGTGGAGAACAGTTAACTAAATTTATGGATGGTAACTCTTTGGGTTTAAATTAGTTGACACATGAGAATTACCCATATGAAAAATTCTGTTAGAAATTATTGGTTTATAAATTGATTTTTATAAACGTATTTATAAGTGTAAGCTGTATGTTTTTAGAACAGAAACATTTATGCAATATTCTGTAAAAGCTTTTAATATATCAGATAAAATATTTAAAGAACCCATTCCCTGAAAGCATGAATTGTGAACACCTATTCAACATGGTATGTACTTTTTAAACTTTCACTGAGATGATTTTTTAAAGACTACTTAGCATACTCTAGTTTATAATGAGAAGGGATTTGTGAATAATCAGGAACAGGATGTCATATCACATTGTATCTATGTAAACCTTGCAAACATAACTCTTACAAAGGTCTGAAGTTCTCTTAGAGACATTTGCCTCTTCAGGACGTTTTCACAGTATTCTGAAAGGATAACAGAGATATATCCCTAGACTTTCAGATGGGAATATAAAAAGCTCGTCTTAGAGGAAATTTTATAATTTCGACTCTATTAATAATTCAAGAAGAGTAAGTTTTATTATAGGGGGTTGTAGAGTTCTACCTTAAGTGCTGAAACTTTATATTTGTAAGTACAATAATCAAAATTCTGTTAGCTTATTGCCCACTCATACTACATATGAGAATTAAATATAGTTATGCCCAGATCAAAACACTCAGCAAGGTATAATATCACTAAATATTTTGTGACAGACTATCAATTGGAATTTAGCTCCCAATATATTATTCGTAGTAAAGTTGAGATAAATACTATAGCTGAATTTTCTGGCTTTTGAAAAGAAAAAGTATTTTGAAAGTGAGTCAACACATATTAATAGTTTCTCAAAATGAGTTTCAGGGAACCTCTAGTGCAGCGGTCCCTAACCGTTTTGGCACCAGAGACTGGTGCTCCTATGGGAATCTAATGCCTGATGATCTGAGGTGGAGATGAGACAGTGATGCTAGCGTTGGGGACGACTACAAATAAAGATGAAGCTTTGCTCTCTGCTTGCACTGCTCACCTGTGTGGTCTGGTCCTAACAGGCCACGGACTGGTACCGGCCCACAGCCTGGAGGTTGGGGACCCCTGCTCTAATGTTTTCTATTGATTTATTAGGATTCTTTCATTGTTTGATTCAAAGTTAAATGTAAAATGTAATTTAATTTTTAATATGAAGAGTAAATTTTTTTGATTTTGTAAGAAGAGTAGAAATTTAAATTTTATTATATTAAACCTTAATATAGACAAAGAATATGTCCACTTCAGCTAATAAGTCAACTGAGAATAAAGCTTTTTAGTCATTTCTGAACATATATTTAAACTTCTTATAAATGTGTCGTTAACTTGGAATGTTATAGCTCTGCAACCGTCTATTTTTAAAAATGAGGTCATGGATATATCCATTCATATAAAATTTAACAAAGAGCACCCACGTGGAGCATAAATCTATTTATTTGAATAGCTGGAAAAATTCAGATTCATATTCTTGAGGCATGCACTTATCATGATTGAATCAAAACACATGTAATAATAAGACTATATTACAAATATGATATCCACTTCAGTTTTACACACTTGTCATTTGGCTTTTATATTTATAACAATTTTGAGCAAGTTTTAGACATTTTTATCCTCCTGAATCTAAAATATCCTACTGCTGATATGAGTTTGACTAGTTTAACTACAAATTAACCTGAGTTTCAAGGTTTAAAAATGGATGGTTTCCAGATTTATTTTACGTGATTTTTAAAAACTAACAAAAGTTTATCTCTCTGTTTTCTGCCAATTTGTAACCTACATATTTGGCAGTTAGCTATGCATTTCTTCAATGGGTTTTATTATTCCTGAGTTATTCACACTCAGATCTCCAGCTCAAATAGCACTTCCCCAGAGTGCCTCAGATGACTCTATTTAAAGATTTTTTGTTTCCTATTTTTAAAAATTTATTTATTTTTCACTTCTATTGAGGTATAATCGAGAAATAAAAATTTAGTGTGTACAATGTGATTAGATATTACATATACATTGTGAAACAATAACCACAATCGAGCTAATTAACATAACCATCTCTTCCATATTTACCATTTTGTGTGGATGTGAGACACTTAAGATCTAGTATAAGCACATTTCAAGTATACAATAAGGTATTATTAATTATAGTCTTAATTAACATATTATATTATATAAAATTATTGTAGAATTGGTTTTAGTGATTTGTCTGTCTAAATTTGCTATGCTGGAAGTTCCACAAGAAAGAAATTTTGTCTGTTTTATTCAAGAGTGTCTGAAATCAAGTATACACTAAGGAGAGATTAGGAAGTAAGGACAATATGAATTGGCAAATAAAATGTATCATTTTATAGACACTGAAAGGAATTTGTTTTTTACTTATAAAGAGATCAAAAGACACTAGAGGGCATGATGATACTCATGTTTCAAAAAGTTCATTTGTTTTTTGTTTTTGTTTTTTTGAATAAGTTTGTGGGCAAAAATGAAGAGATATAGGAAAAGAAGTTAAAAATATTAAAACATAATAACAATAATTTTTTTATTGGCTGTGTTTAGCTTGTTTTCACCAAAGTAATCATTGTATGTGGATGTAATCTTGCATAAAAGTTAAAAAAGGATATTAATATACCCCTGAAAGTTTGACATCTTTTAACCAATATAATACACATAATATGTTTCGCAGTTCAAGTTCATACTATAGATATCACAGTATATATCAAAAATATTATTTTTATAAATAACCAGTGTCAGAAATTTAACATATCACTATTTCACAATAAGTTTCTAAAATCATTGCCTATAAAGTGCTATGCAATTAGTGCTGTGGTCCCTAAAGGTAGACTTTCCTTAGACATATATACATCCTGTTCTTACTGTGCTTAATTTCATCACCTCTTTTCTATAACTTACTTGACTATATTTTCATTTATAAATAAGATGGATTATGGATAAATTTGTTAATCTGTGATATATATAGAAAAGCATAATAATTAGTTGAATGTCTACATTTTGTCAACACATGTTAGTTATTTCACAATCCTACAGGAGAAGTTCAACTTTATTTTATAAATGAAGAAATTTAGATCCACAGGAAATAAAGTATATCCACACGGCCATTCAACTAGCAATATTTGGGGGATTTTAATTATACTACCTGACCTCAAATCTAAAAGGAGAAAACACTAAAAATAAAGGAGGAAAGAATTGTGGAATTGTAACTGCAGAACCAGCTCAAAATGATCCTATCCTGTTTCTAATGAGATACTGTGTTATCTTTCAAAGACAACAGATGGAAACTGCAAGTCATGCAGCTGAAGCCTATGCAGAGGACGCAAGTATGACCTCCAGCGGCAACCCGAACCAAGCTCCATGGAACAAAAGAAGCGGGACATAACTGGAACCCTTTTAGAAGTGAGGGGTTTAATTATAAAAGTTGTCCAGGAAGATCTGGTCCTGAAGCCCCTTACCATAAATGACCAAGTTCTAAGGTCTCTCAATTAAAACTTGCCCTACCAGCCATTCCTCAAAGCTATAACCCTTAACCCCTTAAAAAGGTGCCCAAACTCTGGATCTGGGAGACAGACTAGGGCTTTCTTCCCATCTCCTCATTTGGCTGCGTCTCAAAAATAAATAATTTCCTTGTTGCACACTCGATGCATTAGTGATTGGTCTTACTGTGCATCGTGCATACAAACTTGTGGGTTCAATGACAGAATCTGAAATATTATGAGAAAGATAAGTATCATAAATAACTCTAAAATAATATAAATATTAATTTCATGTAAGAGACAGCAAAGCATTACTTAGGTGTTGAGAAAAGATTTTGAAAATCTGACTGAGTTCTCCCCCACAGGAAAAAAAAAAAAGATTTCTAATGACAAAATAAGTAAATTGAGCTAAGATAATATTTGAATATGAAGATATATAATATGTGTATATATACATATATGTATGTATTTCACATGTATCAGAATTTATAAACACTAGAGTTTTCTCCAAGACAAAATGGTAATAAGTGAGCAGGTTCTGAAAAACAAAAATGTTAAAACATAACCAGGTGATATTTTGAGATGTGATTTCAGAGATGTATTTACTGAAAATGAACCTTCTGACTGCACATAACAACATATATTTTTTTCTAGAGCCATTGTAATTTATTTTATTTATAATCAATTATCATGTTATAATTTGAGTATTTTGAAATGATTACTATTGGAAAAGTATGACCATTGAAGACTAGAAATTTAAATGGAATTAACTTTATAGTATGAAAGCAACAGTCCATTAAATACTAAACAGTTTGTTCTCCTTACTGTATTCCCATATATAATAGGCAGATTTTATTTCCTGATTTTAATTTTTTTAAAAAGTATCATAATCTGATGCTACTTGTAAGTACACAGTCTCATCCAGCCTTTTCCATAAGAAATGAAAAACAGCAAGATATTCACATACTTTACATTTATTCTTATTTGTTTTTTTATAAAGCTTTTATTTAGATTTCAGGTCAAGCAAAACAATGCCATCTATGTAGAAAATATCCCTGATACTTACCTATCAGAGCACTATTCTGGGCTACTTGAAGAAAGGAATAAAAGGACAGAAGGGAAAGGGATGAAAATAAGTTAAGGTGCATGTTCACATAAATGAAAGCATTTTCATTTACTTTTCGACTGTACATTTTAACTTTAAAAATAATTTTTTAAATAATTCAACAAATACAAGCTTTAAAAAGAAATTATAAAAGTAATTGGAAAATACAGAACTATAGGTAATCTTGTGTATTAGAAAACAAAAAGCAAGAAGTTAAATGGGCTAATTTCACAAAGGGTAAATTGCCGCAGTGCCAAAATAATTTAATTTCTATTAAGGTTATTGATCTTAGTCTTAGTGCAAAATTTTGGAAGAAAGATAAGTTCTTTAGAATGTAACAGGTCAGTAAAAAATCATGAATTTTAGATCTGGAAGATGATTTGTAGGCCTTTAACCCAAGAAGCTGCATAGAGTTCAAAGAACATGTTTGACTTGGATCTAAAAAAGTGATCATTGAAAGAAAGATTTTCCAAATGCCTAAGAAAATTTTCCCTATCTTTTAAACTATTGAATATCCATTTACTTATAATATTTATCATCCACATTAATCAAGATCTATCTGTAGACTGATATTTTACTTAAATACTCTGGTATTGACATATCCAATTGTGAACAAAAAAGGGGCCATATACTATACCCATCAAGCTCAGTGGAGGCCCACAAACTGGGTCTTATAAACACAAAGACTGAAAGTAATCACATAGGATTGTCTGATCACAATTTTCTAAATGGCCAGGTCATAGTGGGTAGTCATGTCCCAGGCCTTTAGCCACCTTAGTGAAGGGCAATCTTTACCTTAAGTGAGCTCTGTCTGTTGTTTTTATGCATCTAAGATAACATATTTTTGAAATGTCGGAGTAGTTTTTGTTTTGGGGGAGTTTTTTGTTTGTTTGTTTGTTTGTTTGTTTGTTTTTTATCTCTTGAAGGCACAACTGCCAGTACCAGAACCTAAGATCACCAGAAACGAAACCGCAGAACCCATTATTGTTATCCTGTCCCCAGCTCATCTCTATGAGCTGTAAATGTTAATTTTAAACTATCCTATACCCACCAATGTAAAAAAAGTATACATTTCTTCATTTTACCTTTTATCCAATCCTAGAGATTTCCCCTGCTTTGCTTTCCCCTGCCTTCTTAACTTCCACCAATAGATTTCATGTAACCCTCTTTACATCTCCTCCTTTGATTCTAATGTATAAAATAAGCTGCAAAACTACAATTCTCTGGAGCATTTTCGCAAATCCATTGAGATTTTTCTTCCCAGCAATTGTCATCAGTTTGGCTTAAATAAGCTCATAAAAATTCACTACAGGTGTTACTGAATTCAAGAGGTTTGTTTTGCTTGCACACATCAAAGCTAAAAGAGACCTGAACAGGAGTTTGTAGCAAAGAAAGTAAATGTTTATTTAGGCCAAGCTCAGAAACACAGGTAGATAGAACTCAAAAGCTGGTCCCAGATGGCCTCTAGGGGATAGGTTATATGGGGGAAAACTCATTAGCCATGGTAACTAAGGGAGTTGGGGTTGTGGGCTCGACTGATTGGTTGGGTCTAGAGTAGAAAACAGTTAATTATCACATCAGGTCCTGATGTCAGTCACAGCAGAAGTTCGGTCTGGTTTCAAGGGGATGCCAGTAGGGACCTTCTGCCTTCATGAGTGTGATATTGCAAGATGTTATCTTTAGTTTGACTGAAACTTTCTCTATGGTCGACAGAGCTGAGGCTTTGTTTGATGCTAACTTAAAAAATTTAATGATTAAGGGAGTAGTTGTGCAGTATGCAGAAAGATAAGGAAAGAGAAGAAGGAAGAAAGCCCCAGGCAGTTTGAATCAAGGAGGAAAATAAGAGAAAAAGTCATTTTAAAGAAGCGTAGATTTGTACAGATACACTAGTTTGAACCTTTCTTATATAAATTATTAGTAAATTATTTTATTGTTTGCTATTTTGTCACATTCATCCCACCATTTTCTAATTTACTCTGACCCATTTGAGAATCTCCTCACTCACAATATCAGATAATGCAGAGCCTCATGGATTAGCATCACACAATAGAAGATGCCAGTGATATATAAAACATTCACTCGGATTGGTCTGCACCAATATTATAAAGCCTGAAGGGGACCAAAGTTTTGCCCCCCAAAATGTATCTCTTAGAATATTGATTTTAAGCTGGCTATTAAGAAAAAGCCTTTGACCTTCCTCCTTTACTATCTAAGGGAATTCAGACAGAGAAGACTACTTCAGGAAGGAAGTCTTAGCTTAATCAGTTTAGAGTTTTCACCTTAGCCTAATTTGAATTAAGAATGGTAAATAAAAGGGATCCATGTAAAACCTGTTCTGCTGGATTCTCACCTCTGTCCCACAGTTTCTGGGTTGCCTAGCAGAAATTCGTTTGCCACACCTTTCATTCTTTCTCAGCTACTTGCGAATTATCTATTTCTCCTTCAAAATCCCAGACACCTGTCACCCCATTCTTCACTGCCAAAGTGCCATATAAATCTCACTGCCCAATGCCTCTTTGGATCTCATTATGACACCCCTGAATGTACATTTTGTAATAAACTCTGAAAATTTTCTTCTGTTAATGTGTGCCTGTTAATTTGATTATTAGCCCAGGTAGGAAAAGTTAGAAGGTAGGAGGAAAATTATTTTTTAAATCCCACAAGATTTTTAAGTGTTTTAAATTCTAGGTTTGAGAGATCTGGTTGATTATGTCAGGTTTATGTATCTTTTTCACATTTCTTTATGTATACTTCCAGAATGTCCATTTGTTTATATGTCAATATCTTACTGTTAGGTAGTTAGGTAGACATGAGTGACTGGGGAATGAAGGTCGCTCCCAAAGACCTCTCTTAGGACCTCTCTCGAACACCCATTTTATGGTTGTAAATAATCCCTACATCTTGAGTTCAAAGGAGTGAAGAGCCATAAACTAGTAACAGGTTTAATGCAGCTGCAAGCATATACCCAAACAGTACTACACTAATCTTCCCATGACCTAGCCTCATTATAATATCATGCCTATGCCTTGATGTTCATGAATCTAATTATAACAGACTGAATTCTGAGTAACCGCATGCACAGTAGGCAAAGGGTTATATAACAGCCAAATGTCAATCAAAATGACCTCACGTGCCTATCATTTAGCACCACCCTTGTAATATCTCATCACGGCCCTATTATAATGCAGACCTCTCCACTTCCAGGCTGTTACAGCCCTCTTTGCTATAACCTGTCCCTCCCTTGGACTGTATTTTAATAAATCCTAACTTTTACTTTTGTGTGGTTATGGCCTTTTTCAGCGTAACCTGCTTGCCTCTTGAAACGTACTTTAATAAATCTTACTTTCTCTAAATCTCGCTGACCTGTAACTCTTTACTGTATCAGCGAAAAGAATTCAGGACCCATTCGTGCTACTGGGGTAACAACAAATTTTAGATTGCCCCAACAGTGACACTACTATTAAAAAAATTATAGTTTTTCTATCTAGTTACTAAATAATTGTGTTCCAAAAATATTCACACATAAGGAATAATTCCTTCATTTTTTCTAATATTTACTCAACACTGATTTGCCAAACGCTATACTTGACACTTAGAATACAATGTTAAATAATTAAGCCTTCTTTTATTATATGACACATAATATATTTTATCTTCATTCTGTATTGGAAGTTTCAAAAGCACAAATGTTTAGCAAAAGAATATATAAATATATAAATATATCTAACTATATCTTCATGACATATTAACTAATTGAATAATAAAAATTATTTTCTGCTTGGTATTAAAATAAAATATTATAAATATATCAAAAACATATAGAATGCTTTTATATGCATGAAGTTATTACAAATCATTTTCTAGAAAATATATATAAATCCTAGCACTGTGTGACACATAGTAGACATTTAATAAATGAGAAATATAATTACTATTCGAGTTGTGCCACACCTAATATTGTTACCAGTCCAAAGTTCGTGTGTCCAACACTTTAAAAAGCCAAAACTCAAAACGTCAGAGCTTGGAGTAAGAAAAGGTTGATCAAGAAGACGCCAGCAGAGAAGATGGGAGCCCTAATCTTACCTCAAATCCATCTACCCAAGTATAGTGTTTAGGATCCTTTTATGTCAAGGGAAGGGGAAATCAGAGGGGCTGTTTTTGTGAAACTAAGCTGTAAGCACAATTCCTTTAATGATTAGCATGTCTATATGAAAGACTAAGCAGAAGCTATTAGGCCGAAGGCCATGGGAACAAAGCAGGTTTGAACAAGATGGAGTCAGAGAGGCCAAGAATTTCATTCCATTACAATATTTTCCTTTATTTTACTTCAACTAAGAAAAGAGAGTTTCTTTTTTTTTTTTTTGCCTGGAGATGTCTTTCAAGCCTCAAATAACACCTATAATTTTGTAATTCTATGATTTGGTATATAAGATATCATTCAAGTAATGTATATAGTGCTTGTGTTATTACTCATCAGCAACTTAATATGTACTTTACTCATAAAAGTTTATTGAACTGATATTAATTGAAAAGTACAAGATATTCACTAAAAGCCTATTCATTCTTACCTCTGAATCAAGTTAAACATTGATATAAAAATATGATGGAGATTATCAATTTATTTATAATGTCAGAAAGTCAAACTGACTGGAAATTCATCTGGATTGCCTATATTGATCAACTGACTTTTTTTTCTTTAATTTTAAAAAGTTAGACATTTATACAATCCATGAAGTGATCTCCCCGGATACTCTCACATTCATCTGACATTACACACAAACATGACAATAATATTGACTATCTATCCCATACTCTAAATCTCCATGACTGTTTAGTAACTACTAATTCTTCATCCTTTCAATTTTTTCACCCAGTCAACCAAACCTCCACCTCTGGCAATCATCAGTTTGTTCTTTGTATCTGTGAGTCTGTTTTAGTTGAATTCGTTTGCTTCTTTTCTTCCTTAGATTCTGCATATAAGTGAAATCATATGATATTTATCTTTCTCTGTCTGACTGACTTATTTCACTCAGCATAACACATTCTAGGTCCATTTATGTTGATGCAAATGGTAGGATTTCATTTTTTATATCTGAATAATATTTCATTGTATATATGCATCATAATATCTTTATCCAATCATCTATCGATAGACACTTAGGTGACTTCCATATCTTGGCTATTGCGAATAGTGCTACCATGAACATAGGGGTGCATAGAGGTGCATAGATCGAACTACTGTTTTGGTTTTCTATGGATAAATGCCCAGAAGTGCAATTGTTGGGTCAAAGGTAGTTCTATTTTTAATTTTGTGAGAAACTTCCAAATTGTTTTTCAAAGTGGCTATACCAATTTGCAATCCCACCAACAGTGCACGAGGGTTCCCTTTTCTCCACATCCTCACAACATTTGTTGTTTGATTTATTGATGATATCCAATCTGATTGTAGTTTTATTAGATTGTAGTTTTAACTTGTATTTCTCTGATGATTAGTGGTCCAGTTTCATTTTTTCGGATATATCTGTCTAGTCTTCCCAACATCATTTGTTGAAGAGACTGACTTTACCCCATTGTGTATTCTTGCCTCATTTATCATACATTATATGACCATATAGGCATGGATTTATTTCTGAACTCATGCTGTTCCATTGATCTATGGGTCTGTTTTTTAAGCCAGTACCATGATGTTTTAATTACTATAGCTTTGTAGTGTAGTTTGATATCAGATAGTGTGATACCTCCAACTTTGTTCTTTCTCAAGATTGCCATGGTATTCAGAATCTTTTATGGTTCCATATAAATTTTAGAATCATTTGTTCTAGTACTGTGATAAATGCTATTGGTATTTTGATAGGGATCACATTGAATTTATAGATTGCTTTGGGTAGTATGGACATTTTAACAATGTGGATTCTTCCTACCATGAGCACGGTTTTTGCTTCCATTTATTTGTATCTTCTTTAATTTCTTTTTTCAATGACATAATTTTCTGAGAATAGCTTTTTTATCTCTTTGGTTAATTTGATTTTTAGGTATTTTATTGTTTTTGATGCAATTGTAAAAGGGATTGTTTTCTTAATTTCTCTTTCTAATATTTTATCATTGGTGTAAAAAAATGCGACTGATTTCTGAATATTAATTTTGTATCCTGCTACTTTACTGAATTTATTGATTAGTTCTAACAGTTTTTTGATGTAATCTCTAGGGTTCTCTTTACGTAGTGACATGTCATCTGCAAATAATGACAGTTTTATTTTTTCCTTTCCAATTTGGAAGCCTTTTATTTCTCTTTCTTGTCTTATTGCTGTGGCTAGGACTTCCAATACAATGTTGAACAGAAGTGTTGAAAGTAGGAATGCTTGTCTTGTTCCTGGTCTTAAAGAGAACATTTTTAGCTTTTCCCCATTGAGTATAATGTAAGCTGTACGTTTGTCGTACATGACCTTTATTATGTTGAGGTATGTTTCCTCTATTCTCACTTTGCTGAGAGTTTTTATCTTAAATGGATGCCAGATTTTGTCAAACACTTTTTCTGCATCTATTGATATGATCACCTGACTTTCACTTTTCAATTTGTTACTATGTGGATCACATTAATTGATTCGAGGATATTAAACCAAACTTTCATCACAGGAATAAATCCAATTTGATGATGGTGTATGATATTATTAATATATTGCTGAATTTGGTTTGCTAATATTTTGTCCAAGATTTTTCCATCAATGTTCCTCTATAGTTTTCTTTTTTTGTAATGTCTTTGTCTGGTTTTGGAGTCAGGGTAATGGTGGCTTTGTAAAAAGAGTTAGGATGCCTTAACTCCTCTTGAATTTTTTGAAATAGTATGAGAGGAATAAGTATTAATTCTTCTTTGAATGTTTGGTAAATTCACCTTTGAAGACATCTGGCCCAGGGCTTGTGTTTCTTAGGGAGTTTTTTGATTACTAATTCGATTTCATTGGAGGTAATCAGTCAGTTCAGATTTTCTGTTTCTTTTTGACTCTGTCTTGGGATATTGCATATTTCTAGGAATGTATCCACTTCTTACAGATTGTCAATTTGTTGGCATATAATTGCTGTTAGTATTATCTTATGATCTTTTGTATTTCTGTGGAAACCATAGTTCCCCTCTTTTACTTCTGATTTTATTTATTTGAGTCCTTTCTCTTTCTTTCTTGATCAGACTGATTAAGTTTATCAATTTTGTTTATCCTTTCAAAGAACCAGATCTCAGTTTTATTAATCTTTTGTATTGTTTTTATAGACTCTACTTTGCTTATTTCTAATGTGATCTTTACTATTTCCTTCTTTCTACTCACTTTAGGCTTTGTTTGTTATTCTTTTTCTAGTTCTTTTAAGGTTATATTGTTTACTTATAAACAATATAAGTGTAATGTTATATTGTTTATTTGATATTTTTCTTGTTTCTTGAGGTAGTCCTGTATTGCTATGTGTTTTCATTTTTGTTTGTCTCTAGGTATCTTTTGATTTCTTTCTTGAGCTCATTGTTAACCCATTTACTGTTTAATAGCATGTTGTTTAGCCTCCACATGTTTGTGTATTTTCTAGTTTTTCCTTGTAGTTGGTTTCTAGTTTCTTACCATTGTGGTCAAAGAAGACACTTGACATGATTTTAATCTTCTTATATTTATTGAGACTTGTTTTGTGGCCTAACACGAGATCTATCCTGGAAAATGTTGAATGAGCACTTGAGAATGTTTTTCTACTGCTTTGGGGTGAAACGCTCTGAACAAATTAAATCAATCTTGTCTAGTGTGTCATTTAAGGACACTGTTTCTTTATCAATTTTCTGTTTGGAAGATCTGTCTATTAGTGTCAATGGGGTGTTCAAGTCTACTATGAGTGTATTACTGTCAATCTCTCCCTTTATATTAGTCAATAGTTGCTTTATATATGTAGATGCTACTATGTTGAGTGCATATATGTTTACTAAGGTCATGTACTCTTATTGAATAGATCCCTGTATCATTATGTAATGCCCTTCCTTGTCTCTTATTGTAACCTTTGTTTTAAAGTCTATTTTTCTGATATAAGTATTGCTACCACAGCTTTTTTTTCCAACTCCTTTTGCACGAAATATCTTTTTTCATCCCTTTACTTTCAGCCTGTCTGTGTCATTTGATTTGAGGTGAGTCTCTTGCAGACAGCACATGTATGGATCTTCTTTTCTAATCCATTCAGCTACCCTATATCTTTTGATTGGACCATTTAATTCATTTACTTTTAAAGTGATTATTGATAGGTATGTTGTTATATGAATGATGAATTCTTTTAGCTTTTCCCTGTCTGAGAAGCTTTTTATCTCCATCGTCCATTTTAATTGATAACATTGCTGGGTAGAGTAGTCTTGGTTTTAGGTTCTTGTTTTTCATCACTTTGACAATTTCATGTCAATCCTTCTGGCCTGCGTAGCTTCTGTTCAAAAGTCAGCTGACATTCTAATGGGAGTACTCTTATAAGTAACTATCTGCCTTTCTCTTCTGCTTTTAGGATTCTTTTAGTCTCTAACCTTTGACACTTTAATGATGATGTGTCTTATTGTGAGCCTGTTTGGATTTCTCTTGTTTGGGACTCTTTGTGCTTCCTAGACTTATATATCTATTTCCTTCACTAGGTTGGAAAGTTGTCTGTCATTATTTCTTCAAATAAGTTTTCAGTTCCTTGCTCTCTCTCTTCTCCTTCTGGTACCCCTATAATGTGGATTTAGGTATGTTTGATGTTTTCCAGAGGACCCTTAAACTTACCTCATTTTAAAAAATATTTTTTTCTTTTTACTGTTACAATTGGGTGTCTACTCCTACGTTTTTTCCAGCTTCATCCAACCTACTCTTGATTCTTTCCAGCATATTCTTCATTTCAGTTATTGTATTCTTCATTTCTGACTGGTTCTTCTTCATGGTTCCTATATCGTTTTTAATATTTACTGCCTTTCTGTTGAAGCCTCACTGAGATCATCTGTTCTCCCAAGTTCATTGACCATCCTTTATAACCCATGTTTTGAACTCTGTCTCTTGTAGGTTGCTTGCTTCTATTTTGTTTAGTTCCCCCGCCCTGCCCCTCCTCCCCCCGCCTGGGGTTTTTGCTTGTTTAATTTGAGGCATATTTCTTTGTTTCCTCATTTTATTTGCCTTTTTGTGTTCATTTCTATGTATTAGGAAGATTTTGTTGCATCTTCTAGCCTTAGCCAGGTGGCCTTATGTAGTAGATGTCCTGTTTTGCTCAATGGCACAATCTTTTTGATCACATTCTCCAGGGGCTCTGGGCATGTTCCTTGTGTGATTGTGTAGCTAAGCCTTGATTACTGTTAGCACATCAGTGAATAGAATTGACTCTTAGGTTGGCTAGCTGTGGGGATGGCCATGTCCACAGGGATAAGCTGTTGTGTTCTAGCTGACTCCATGGAGTGGGCTTTTCCCAGTAGGCTCATGTACCTACTGAGACCATCTTTTGGTTAAGTGCTTAAGGGGCTAGTCAGGTGGTGCTCTGTTGTGGTCTGATGCCCGACTTTGATTATGTTCTTTCTGTAGCCCCTTGGGAGGGGGTCCCTGTATATGCCAAGTTCAGCCACTGCCTTTAATTGCTCAGCACTATCTGGTAAGAGCTACAAAGCGATCCACGATAGTTGCTGCCTATGCTGGGTCTGAAGGCGGGTGGGAGAGATAATGCTGCAAGCCAAGGTCGTTTATCCTCAGTTTGGTGCCTGGAGAAGCTTAGCAAAAGGACAAGTGCGCCTCAGAGCCTGGGGCTTCCTGCCAGCTGCCCGTATGACTCTGTAGTTAGAAGAGCCTTTGAATGGTATGTGAGTTGGGTGGGGTGGGGGCCCAGGGAGTCATCAAGAGTAAAGTGAACAAATTTCACACAGACAATGCAGAATCAGGTTTCATGTCAGTGCTGAATCTGTGGCTTCCCATAAAAGTCTCAGATCACAGCAAAGCCAGTTACTGTCCTCCTTAGGCCTCAGACCCCTCATGATGAACCCCAAAGACATTGTAGCTTGGGCTAGCACCAGTGGTTCACAACCAAAATTCTCCCCTGAAATGTTTGGTCCGGACGCGGGCGACATAAGTTGAGGACTGCTGCCTGCCAATCAGTATGCGGCCCAGGTAAACCTCAGGGTGGGATTAGCTTCCAGGCAACAGGCCATTGCAGGCAATTTGTGGGCTGGGTGAAGTTGAGCCCCAGGGAGACACAGGGTAGAGTGGGTGGATCTCACTGAGCTAATACACTTTTAAAATTGACTGTATTGAGGAGAGTTCAACACAGGCAAGATGTTATCTATCTCCAGACTGCCCTGGAGGCGGGCCTGAGGAAGGCAGAATAGCGGCTGTTCCTCAGCCCTTGCCCCGGCATCACACAACTTAGTCTTTCCTCCTCTGTCTCTTGCACCTCCTGAGCTGCTGACCTTCTGCCAGAGCCCAGGATTGCGATTTTTTTAAAATTCTACATTATAATAGTCTTCACATGTACTCATTTAAAAATATTTAGGATTTATAGGGGAAAATGAAAATGTGTTTTCTTCCACCCACCTTAGGTTCATTGATCGAGACCCTGCAAATTAGACTGACAAAAGACAGGTTTATTAATGTATACATTTATGAAGCAATGAGTAACACAGCGAGGTGATTAGAATTTAAATGTATATGACAGTTTAACAAAAGAATGATACATTTTCAGAGAAGTGACAAGACAAAAGAAAAAGGCTTTGAACAAATTGTGGGGACATAAACATAAGGAGGAACCTAATAAAAGATAAAGACAAGTAAGTAACATTTGTCATGTGAATTCATTTGGCGCTGTCTCCAAACTAATGAGTCTAGGGTGGTCTCAGATAATTAAGAATTGTCCCACCTTTCCTGATAGGCGGTATAGTATGGACAGTTTTTCTTGTATCTGCTTCTTTTCATTTACCTTCAGCTTAAAATATTCTCTTTGTCAGAGTGGCATATTTTGGTGTGGCATACTCTATAACTCTTTGGACTCACTAATTTTAATTAAATAGGAATTGAGGATAACTACATTAATTCTATATTTAGATTCTCCATCATTGCATTACTTTATTCATATATTCATTAAGCAAATTTTTTTTTTTTTTCACTTCTTACAATATACTAGGCATTACTTTTTGGGAACTGCAGTGAGTAAATCAAAGCCTCATTCCTAGTGGAAGTGGTTTCCTAGTAAGGGAATTGCACAGTAAACAGACAAGTATAACTTGTAGCATGTAGTGAAAGTGCTATGGAGAAAATTAAACCAAAAATAAAACTTCACCTGAGAGTTATCTAGAATGGCCCTTGTACCCTCCCATCATGGTCCAAATATAAACAGAACTTCCTACTTCTGCACTGTTACATCTCTTCCCTGGTAACCTGCTCCTTCCCTGGAGGGTACTCTATCTTTTGTCTTCTCACCTCCCAAATTCCACAGGGGTGCAGCCTTCTTTAGTGAAACCCATCTCCTTCTAAAATGTACTTTCAATAAGTTTTACTTTTTCTAAATCTCGCTGACCTGCAATTCTTTACTGTGTTGGCAGGGAAGAACCGAGGACTCCTCTATGCCCCTGTGGTGACACTGGATTTCACAACACCCTGTGCAGAACACATTGAGAGCTGAAAAAATTTGGAATTGATTTTGAAATTAAAGCAAATAGATTGCTGGTAGATTGAAGTTAAAGTGTGAGAAAAAGTGAGAATTTGGGCCTCAACAACTAAAATTATGGAGTAGTCTAATATTGAAATGAGAAAAACTGAATGAAAGAAGCATAGTTTGGGAGAGATGAAAAGGAATTTTCTTCTGGACATGTTGAGTTTGTAATATCTAGTAGACAAATCTATTTAAAAAGATAACAAGGGAGTGGTTGACTATATTAGTCTGAAATCAAAAAATAGTTGTTAGATGATGATATAAATTATAGGAACATAAACTATGATATTGAAAGCAATGAAATTTAATGAGATCCCCAAGGGAGTGCGTTGTCAATGTAAGAATGTCCAAACCTGTAGAAAAGTTTTATAAAAATTTATCTAAGCCAAATATTTGAGGTCATGCCCAGAAGCAATACTTCATGAATTGAGAAAATACTCCAGAGAATGGCAGTTTTGTAGTTCATTTTATACATTTAGAATCAAAGGAGAAAACATAAGGAAGGTACACAAAATCAGTTGGTGGTAGATAAAGAAGGTAGGAAAAAGCAAAGTGAGAAAATCTCTCTGAATAAAAAAGCGAAATGGAGAAACACATACTTTTTTTTTTTTACATTGGTAGGTACGTGATAGTTAACGTTTACTATTTACAGTAAATAGACATGGTATGCAGGTGACAAGATAACAATGAGTTCTGTGATTATGTGTTCTGGTTGTCTTGTGCTCTGGTGCCAGTGTTGTGCCTTTGAGGGGTCTGGAAAAAAATTTCTCTGACATTTCATAGATATGTTACCCTAGATGCATAAAAACAATTAACAAATAAATATTAACCTTAGCTAAGATGGCTACAGGCCTGGAATGTTATTCCCCACCATAACCTGCCCAGTTAGGAATTTATGATCAGATCATCCTGTGTGGTTACTTTTGTTCACTGAGCTTGTCAGGGCTGCCATGTGACATCTGAGCTTGTAGGGGCTATGATATAGCCCTCATTTCCTGTTCATAGCATGTAAATGGTTAAGAGACAGGCTCTAATTTGAATCTTGGAACCCTCCCATATTAAGAGGTCACAGAAAACGAGAAACAAAAGCAAACGAGACTTGGAAGGAGAAGGATGAGAAATAGATGACCTGGAGGCCCACTGTAGAAATAAATACCTATCAAAGAGGAGCAGGTGATCAGTTATATCCAGTTTTCTACCAACTGCAACAAAGATAGAGTGTTTGGCAATGTGGAAGCCACTAATGTTTTTGCAAAGCGATTTCAATAGAGTAGTGGTGGAAAACATTTTATTAGAATAGCTTTAATAAAAAATGGTAAGAGAGAAATCGGGGACATTGAGTAAAAGTGATTCTTTAGAGGATTTTGAAATAAAGGTAATAGAAATGTGGTAAATCATAGAGAAAATTAGGACATAAAAGAGTTTTAAATACATTTGAAAAATTGAAGCAGGTTTGGGTGCTATTAGGAAAGTTTCAGTAGACAGGAATAAATAAGTGATGTGGGAGAGAAACAAAAGTATTGTTACATATAAGTCATTGAATAGGATGGAAAAGACCTACTAATGGGCACAGGTAGAGAAATCTGCCTTGGACAGGAGCCCAGACAGACCATTGTTGATGATAAAAGGGAATTTAGAGTATCTGTACACAGCTTCACGAATGCAGGTGCTGAATTAGTGGCACTGTGTTAAAGTTCCCTTCTACTGGGTCCTAAGTTTTTAGTCAAAGAAGGAAAAAATGATCAGCTGAGAATGACAATAGAGGTATGGTTTGGAGGCTTAATGAAAGGGAAAGATGTGAAATTTATTTCTAGAACTGTGTGAAAGTCAATGGACCAGAAAACTGAAATAAGATTACCTGACATCACATAGGGCATGCTTTAATGAGTGGTCCTGACTTCAAATAGTGCCCTGACAGCAGGGTTGTGCTTTTCTCTTGTCACATACAGCTCTCCAGAGGTAGAATTAGAGTAGGAAAAAAAGTTAGATTTAATTGGGGTTTGCATTTTCCCAAAATAAAAAAAAAAAAAAAAAAAGAGGCAGACCAAGGGGCTGAAAGTAGACACAACAGAGTAATTATAGTACTAACAGAACAGCAACAGAGGTGGTGACTTGAGGAGGTATGAGGCAATAATAAGGGAAATGAACTGGCCAAAGGATTGTTATTACAAGTGAAGTGGTGAGCTAAAAAATAGGAAGTTCTAATGGAGAATGGGATAACTCAGTTAAAATACTTTTTTTCAATTAATTTAAGAGCCTAAGTTTTGTTTCAAAGAAAACTTAAAAATATCTCTTTCCATTACCTTTTTCTAATTAAAAATCTAGTCACCTTCAATGCATTTGTTTAATTGTTTTGAAAATGACAGTTTAACTTAAATAAATTCCAGTTTCTGGAGATTTTCAGATTTGGAAATAATAACATATTTTCCAACCTTTTTAGAAAGCAAAAAACTTTATTTCTAGAGAAAAAACATTCATAGTTTAAATAAGTCTAATTCTGAAAATAAACTTTAAAAATTATAGAAAATTTTTCAAAGGCATATATTGAATTCCTTTTGACAGACTGCTCTCTGCTCACTAAATACTGGTTTTTAAAAATACAATTAATCTAGCAATATTACAAGAAGTTCTTGATAGCTGAGGCAATTTACTCTGATTAAAGCATTTTTGAGTTATAAAAATTGAAAAATATAAACCAATTGAATAATTCAATTTATAGAATTTATGATGTCTAAATAAATATGGAAGACTTTTTTGCATATTATGAGGTTTTGCAAGCTATTTTGAAAATTAATGAGTCATCATCTGCATATTTTTCCCTGTTATTTAATCAATGCTTAGAAGTCTAGCCATCTCTTCTCATTTCTTCAGCAAAGTATGAGAAATTAGTTAATCAATCTCCAAAAAATTTACAAATTAAAAGTTTATCTTTAAGGCCTCAAACTTCATGAGCATTATTTATATAGCTTATTTGTGGAAGCAAGTTTCAAACAATTCTGGTTTTTCACTGGAACGTAAATGCAGTTTCATAGTGAACATTTTAATATGCATGGTACATATATCAGAGAATAAATATTTTGTATATATTAACTGAAAAATTTGAGTCATCTTCCCCATGTCTCCTATCAAATTTTTCCTAACAAAATTCACGACATAGTAAAATAAGGAGATCTTATTTTACTGAACGAAATATAGTACATTCAGTATGCTCATAAAGACTTGTAACAAAATTTTTAGGAAGACTTGAGAGAAAACATTTTTATTTATTTCAGTTTATTTGCATTCTCTATCCCTTAGCTCTTCACAGCCTAGCCCAATGTCTGACTCATGGTTCATTCTCAATAAGTATTTGTTCTGTATTTGAACAAGGAGAGTTAGTGGTGGCAAATACCTATAAAATATCTCTACTAATTGTAAATTCTCTTATTACAAATTTGAACTAGAGCGTTGAAATATATTTTTTGCTACATGCTAGCAAGTTTTGAGACAATCAGAGACATGGGATTCTTGAGATAGGAATAACTGAGTTAAATTTCTTTCTCATCCATATTTAGCATAGGCTCAAATACTGATAGTAGATTCAGAATAGAACAGAACTCTTTGGCCCAACTTAACTCAATATGCCTACATTCTCATAAATACACACACATTTCAGTTCTTAGAATACTTCAGTTCAGATTTATTTGTCTCACTCAAATGTTTGCTTTAAAACTGCAACACTGAAACTTATAAAGCCAGAATTTTAAAAACATAAAAAAAAAAAAGAAGAAGAAGAAGAAAAACTACAGAGGCAGAATAAAAATTAGTCATTACCAGGGATTTCAGGGTTAGGAAAAGGATGATTAGGTGAACACAGAAGATATTTAAGACAATGAAACTATTCTGTAGGATACTGTAATGGTAGATAAATGACAATATTTATTTGTTTATCAAAACTCATAAAACTGTATAACTCAGTCAGCCTTAATGTAAACCATAGACTTTGGTTCATAATTTATCAGTATTTTGCTATCCATTGTAAGAAATGTACCACACCAATGCATGATAATAAGAGGGGAAAATGTGAGTAAGGGTAGGCAAAAATATATTGAACACTTTGTACTTTCTGCTAAATTTTTTTGTATACCTAAAACTGCTCTAAAAAATAAGTTCTATTAAAAAAAGGCAACCACCGACTTGGTTCTTACATGTTCTGATTATTTCAATCCTATAGGAATTTAGTCTTAAATGATTTCCAGCTACATGCAATATCAATAAATGGTATAAGAAACCAGAAAAAAAATATGCATTGATTTGAACTTATTTATTTACTGAATGGGTAAAAGGAATAATAAGTATTTAACAGCAAATAATATAAATAATATTTCCTATAATTACTATCATAAGATATGGTAAATTCTGTTATATTTAATATAGTAAATTATATAAAAGAAATAATAATAAATTGTAAATATATTAAGCAATAAAATAAGTGATAAAAACAGGATAATTTTACAATTTGAGAAATGCAAGGATGGCTCAATATTAGAAAAATTTCTTAATATAAGTTAATATTTTTACAGATCAATATAAGACAACTTGTATGGTATTCCAAATAAAAATGTAATTTTTAAAAAGAATTTATAATAAAATAAGATTATCTAGATATATCTTTGAAATGATTAGAAAATATATCTCGGTATAATAGTCAATATTCTGCCTAATTATGACACAGTCAAAGCATTTCTGTTAAAGTCAGGAATAAAACAAAGAATCTATCACCACCATTATTTTACATTTATATGAGAGTACTCATAACACAGTAAGATGAAATACCATTATAAAATTATGATCAAAATTATTATTGTGTGTACATGATACTTCTGTATGCTTGCAAAGCATAAGAAAATAAAGCAAGAGCTATATAAGGAATAAGTCAAGTGACTAGTTAGAACTTATATGAAAATCAAAATAATTACTTTAATGTGTTTATTTAGCTTTTTTAAAGGTTTACTAATTTGCATAAGAGCCAATTTGGAATTATTGAGAATCATATTTTATTCTTGCTTAGGAAATATAAATGTTCTAAAAATATTCAATTCTTTATAATCAATAAATACATTTACTATAATTCTATTCATGTTTCTAATACACTATTTAAAATCTTTGACAATAAAGAAATAGTCTAAAAATATTTTCTTAAAAAAGTTATGTGAGAAGTAAGAATAACAAATATTAAAATGTAGAAAATTATTCATATCTGACACTGAATCATACCAAGGTCTTAATAATTAAAACAATGTGATATCAGCGTAGAAATGAAACAACGGTACTAGTTTGGCAGTAGGAAATTGAATGGTTGATGGACAATGGTAAATGTTAACAATCTCTATTATTTACTTAAGATGGCCAAAAGTGAGTGGTTTTAGAATTTCTTTTTTCAGCAGCCCAAGATCTGTACCTCAATTATTCTAAACTTTCCTCATCATTATAAAATGCTTACTGCTTGATAACAAATATCAAGTCCTTACACAATGGCAAACCATGAAGAAAAGAAGGTGTGGGTGGAAAGACAATTTTTTTCTTTTAATGGTTTCTCATATCAGGGAAGACAAAAACTTCTTTCAACATGTCATTTACCATAAGCGAGTTACATGCTTACTTCTTGTCTAAACACTAGGAAAACCATGAGATTATAGTCACCAATATAAGGCTATTATGATCCACTTCCTGATCTTTCTTCACAATGATCTTTCCTGGTGGACATATCTGGGATAAAGTTAACAACATCAAAAGGCAGTGATGTATGTTAAATAAGCAAGTCATGTTCTATGCTTCACAATTACAATCAATTCAACAGAACAGAGTATATATATAAAGCCAGAATATAGAGAAATTTACTATAATATATGATTAAATATAATTTCTATTCAGTGGAGTAAGGGATGAACTATTCAATAATTGGTATTAGAATACCTTTCCCTGTTATCTGAAATAACAAGTAAAATAAGATTTATAATCCATTAGTCTTTATAATAAAAGAAATACCAATTCCAACAATGATTTCAAAAAGTTTAAAACCATAAAATTAGTAAAGCAAAACAGCAGTAAAGATTTTTTAAAAAATTCTGAACTGGGAAATATTATTATAAATTGACATTGACATCTTAAAAAAACCTTTTAAATATTTAACAATCTAAAGTCATTAAGCAAAAGAAATAAAGTCATTTAAAATCTTGAAAGAAAAATGAATGAACATCAAGAATAAGATTTACCTCAATTAAAACTGAAAAATATTAAAACATTTATGTATTAATAAGCAAAAAAAATATAAAACATAGAAAATAAACAAAGTAGGTAAGCAACTTATAAAAAAAATTGTGATGCTGCAAATATAAAGGAACATAGGTAAATTTTATTGACAGAATGGATAAGAAAAATAAAGTACTTTCACTATCAAATTATATGTGTATACCATCTTTCTGGAACACATTATTATTATATTATTTAATCAATTATTGTACCAGTAATAACAACAACTAGATTTAATAAATGCTTACCCTGTGTGAGAAAACAATGCATATTATCTCAAATGATCAACACTAACAACCCAATAAGATAATACTATTGTAGTAGTTTCTTTATGCATGAAAGAAACATACTCAGAGGATTTGTTCAAGGTCATGGAGCAAGAAAGAGGAAGAGTAATATGAGTCCAGATAGAAGCATGTATACTCTTCTCCATTATGTATTTATTTTTTAGAAATGTGGTCTAATAAGATAATCTCTGCAAAAAAGACTTATGCACAAGTATTTATTCATCACACCATTTTTACAATAGTATTTATTTGGAAGTCACATAAATGTGCATCCTAGAAAGTGCTTGAGCTAATGATGGTAAATGCATTATGAAATTTTAAACAAACATTAAAATGGTAATGCAGCTCATTCATTAAATGGAAAAATGCCTGCAACATACAGTTGAATACTAATGAACTACAATTAAAGAGAAGACTGGCAGAATGCATTAATCTCTTCTCCCTCCCAAAATACAACTAAAATAAAGATAATAGAATGATGTGCCATAGTGTGCCTGTGTATGTGTGTGTGTGTGTTATGTGTCCTTAAAGGAAGATTTTAAAAAAGGAGAAAACAAAACAAAAAACAAGAGGAGAAAAGCAGAACAGACTGGATAAGTGGTGACAACATATTTTTGGTTATACAATTGGATTAAAAAAAAAACTGTTCCTGTTCAATTAAGAGCACAGATCTTAGAGAAGGAAGCAATTTAACAGACTGGAGAAGCTTGGAGTTTAGCACTTTATGAAAATTATAAGTTTTGAAAAAAAATGGCAAGGAAAATAAATATAAACATATTCTATTAATTAATTCATCTGTAAAAATTCATATGTAGTAACAATGTAGTCAGGCATTTTAACATTTGTTTGCCATGGATGTTTCAGCAATCTGATGGAATCTTTCTCAGAATAATGTTTTCAAATGCAGAAAGAAAACCAAGAATATATAAATACAATTAATGAATTACAAATATGACACAGTTTTATGTGTGCTTCATTCAACAAATAATAAAATTTAGCATATACCTAATAACTAGTGGTGAACATAGTTAAAATTTTGAAATCACTGCAATAATTAAAATGTAATTTAAAAAATATTTATGATTCTTATTGGTTATAAAATCACAAATACTGTTAGGGCTACTAGGGTTCTTTGTCTACATTCATATTTTGAGAAAATATTAAATTTTAGGTATTTATCAATAAAAATTAAGGTATAAGTATTTTCCTCATCCAAGTTCACAGATTTACTAAAGTCATGGGCACCTTTGACACCAAGTTAAGAATGCCTAAAATCTTTACTGCTAACTTAAATAAATTGTAATATAAATTTAAAAAGTGATATATCTACAATAGAAAATGAAGAGAACAGAAGATGACCAAAATAGATGAATGCAGATACCTCTAGGGATGAAAACCAGGAAATAGGAAGAAATAAGGCAAGACATTTGATTTGGTTTTGATTTTTTTTCTAAAAGCTATGTACTGTCATTTTATTCTAACTATTATACATTTTACATTATCATAAATACAAATATTTTTAACAAATATTTTGTTAAAAAATCATTCAATTGCATGAGCAATCTTATCCTATTTATGAAATTATATGCATATTTAGAAAGATATCTACAGGGAAAATGATAAAGATGTTAACAATGATCAATCTATGGATGAAATTCCAGGTAGTTTTACTTCTTTATGTTTTCTGTATCACTTGTATTGCTTTATATTGATTAATATAAATATTGATAAATATGTATGCATTTTCATTAAAAACAGAATGTTGACCTATTGTTCCAGAACATAAAAGATGGGTGTGTGTGACATTGCATACATAAGACTTGTGAAAATTAATAAACAGAAACCTATTGAAAATGGACTTAGGAGGCTAAAAGAGAGAAATTTCTTGTACGTGTCATGTCACCCAATGCATACTACTGATAACAATAGAAGACATATACCTCACATCTTCTACAGGAAGTAATACTACTTTACTACCTCAGCAGGAGAAAGAAAATATTACTTTTTGCCCAGTAACAGCTTAGCTATGGGAGACTGCCATAACTCAGCCAATAAAAAGTCACTATTTTCCAAAATTTCTGTTTCCTCTAATGAACTCTTCCTTTATAATAGCTCCTTCCAAGTCTATAAAAAAACATGTCTCTCTTTTATTTCTCTAGACTTGCACATGATTTGCCATTAGACCTTGTTTTCTGAATTGCAATTTTATTCTTTCTGAATAAACCCATTTTCCTGAAGAAATATCTGGCTGTCTATTTGTTTAAGGTCAACAGTTTCAATAAGAAAATGTGCTAAGAAGTTGGCATTTAAATAAGTTTATCATAGGTCTCAGGCAATGTTACAAGTTAATCCATGTAACTTACTGAAAAAATATGTAGTTTGTCAAAAGAGAATACATAGGAGAATCAAAATTTTGCAAAAAGGAAATCTAATAAAAACTGAGTTGTCATATTAAAGTAAACTAATTACACATTTATTTATTTGACATGTAAATTATAAATTGTCTGAAATACTAAGCATCTGACATAATTTATAGTCTCTGTTATAATCCTGAGTGTCATTTAACATAAATAAAAAATACTAACACACAAGATTTTGGTTTTCCATTCTATTATTCACCGTGGGAATACAGTGCTAAAAACTTGAAGGCTACATTGAATTCATTTAACCATTAATCAAATACATACTGAGTCTATATTACGTGTCAGGCATGGTGTTAAATGTGAGATTTTAAATATATATAAGGTCACTGTTTCTATTTACACTGTTCAAATATTCCTGCTAATGAATGTATAATTAAAAATTGAGATGGTGATTCCTAAGAAAAGAAATAAAAACACAACGAAAACATAAGTAAAGAATCTGAGTTAGACTAGGGTATTTAAAGACCATTCTGAGGGAGTTACAATTGAGCTACATTACAAAAACTAAATAGAAAACAGGTGAGTCAAGCGAAGGGCAGGGCAGAAGTGTTGCTGCTGAAAGGGAAAAGCTCTACACTCTTGGAAGGAATATAGCTTAAAAGATAAATGGAAAGTCCAAGGTCCGAGAGACCAAAGTGAGAAAGTCAGAGTGAATTAAGTTAAATGAGAAAAGCAGGAAAGTCTCAAGACTGCATCATCTTGAAGGCCACACTAAGGAAAGCAATGAATGATTTTACATGTGGGTATTGAGAGCTAAGTAGAATAAACTGATAATTTTTGTTAATTAAAAAAATTACCCTGACTACACTGTGAAAAACAAATGGGTCAAAATATAAGGAGAACAGCTTTTTGTGATGGATAATAATGCTTAGCAATTATTTATTGTCAAAATAGGAAGAATACCTAGAAAAAGTTAAAACTAGATAATTAAACAAAATAATAGGCTCACGCAAAGATTATTTAATTATCAGAGGGAATGTTCTTAGGTTGACTTTATATTTACTATTAAGAGCTCAGAGTTAATAGAATTACATACTAACTTGTAAATTTCTGTTTGGTAGAGAACATAACTCCAGAGTTTAAAGTTTTGTAGCCCTGTCAAATATAAATAAGTTTTATTTCTAACTCAGCAAATCTGCTCCAAAATGCCTTCTGTGGTGGAGTCTAAATACCTTATTCCTCAAAACGTCCTTACTCTCTCATTACTTCTCTCAATAATAATTAATTGAATGCAATATTCGATATATGTTCATGTTATACTTACATAAGAGTCACATTTTTTTTAACTTTTTGGAAAATTACATTATGATAAGTTGGTGTGGTATCTTGGAGATGGAGAAAAGCAAACAGATACAAAAACAATCAAGACAATGAAATTAGAGAAAATATTGGCATCCTAATTTATATGGATTTCAAGGTGAAAGAAAGGCCAAGAATGATTTCTAGGTTTGCATACATGGATAAATATGAATACCATTCAATGAACTGGGAACCACTGCAAAGTAAGAACAAGGTTATCTGGCAAAGGTAGATGAGGGCAAGGAAAAAAGCTAATGGTTCTTGTCATAGAAATGTTTGGATCTGATACATTAAAATATTCAAGTAAAAATTCTAAGTTTTCAGTTTGTTATTAGGTGCAATCAGTAAAAAATAGGTATTTACCCATGACATAGAATAATTGAATAAACTATAGGAAAGAAGTATTCTCTAGATAGCCCCCAGAACCAAGATATTCATAACACTCAAACACAGAAACATGGCTTTGTCTTATTTCCTTTCAATTTAAATTTTCTTTCGTATAAACTATTTGTTCAAAAAAAAAATTTATCAACTTGCATACTCCAAAATGGTTTAAGGCAGTACATTGCATTTCTTCTACCTCTAAATTTAGTCTTTATAATGAATATAAAACATACCATAGAAAGTTATAATTCCTAGCTCAAATGACAATATATTTTTAAAAAGCAGCTCAGAAATTATTTAATAAAATGGTATATTATAACATTTACTTTAATACCCATCTATTATAAATGTCTTGGCGCTAACTCAAGTAAAATTTCATTGCTCTTTTTTTAAGCTTCAAATGTAGATAAGAAAAATAAGATTATTCAAATTCATAATAGCTGTAATTATATCAGCATGTTCTTATACATGAATGGAAATAAAATATTTATGTGACAATAGAAATGAAACAGATCTATAACATGAATTTTACTAAATTAATTTCGCTATAAGATAATTTTAAAAGTCATCCATTTTTCACTCAACAAGTAATATTTTAATATCTAATATGTGTGATTGTGCTAATAAGACAGAGATATATTTCTTAAGTAAGCCATTGCTTGTTTCTTTGCATTTCGTTCAATAAGTATATGATTCTACAATATTATCGAAGACCTTTTCTAGTTTCGGGGGGAGCAAACGTAGGTTCATTGTCATGCCCTAACACATATTCAAATATCAGTAGAAAAGTTGCAATCTGAAAGCAAGTAGATGCTGCCTGGGTTGATATTAAAGAGGGATATTTTATTTTTTGTGACATAATGTGATGCAGATTCATGGGTTAGGCACTTTCACTGGCTGTTGCAAAGGTCAAATTTAGTTGAGCCACGAGGAAATTTTAGAGGACTTTGCTCGAAAAACATACTCTTAATGATTCTACAACAACTCACCTAAGAATTTCCTAAATTATTGACTTGAAATAGAAAGTACGGTTGAAGAATATTAGATAAGATTGAAATGTGACTCTGACACTAGCTGCTGCTATTAGTTTCCCATCACTGCAATAAGTTACTAAAAATTAGTGGTTTCAAATAACACATTTATTATCTTAAATTTCTGGATATCAGTAGTCAAAGATGGGTCATATAGGGCTAAAATCAAGGTGATGGCAGAACTGCTTTCTTTTTGGAGTATCTAGGGGAGAATCTGTTTCTTTGTCTTTTCCAGCTTCTAAAGGATGCCTGATTGTTTGGCTGTGTCTTCTTCCTTCATCTGTAAAGCAAGTAATCTAACATTACCAAATCTCTCTAACTTTTGCTCTCCTGTCATCCCATTATCCTCTTGACTCTGGCTCTCTTGCTCCTCTCTTATGAGGATCCTTGTTATTACACTAGGTCAGCCCAGATAATCCAGGGTAATCAGCCCATCTCAAGATCCTTAATCAAATCTTTTGCCATAAGATATTCGCCCCTTTGTCCTATAAGGTAATATTCACATGTGGGGATTAGAATGTCAACATCTTGAGAGGCATTATTCAGCCCACCACACTGTGTGAACTTGGCATATAAATATAATTTACCGTATTCCTTCTATCATCTATCTATCTATCTTCTATCTATCTATCTATCTATCTATCTATCTATCTATCTATCTATCTATCTATCATCTATTTATCATCTAGCTAGCTAACTGTCTATCATTATCTATCTATTATCATCTATCATTTATCTATCCATGTTTATCTGTCTATCTGTCTATTTTATCTATGATCTATCATAAAACTGTGCCTGACACATAGTGTGACCCATGGCCTATGTAATTATTAACTATTTTTATTGTAAGTTTGAGTACATGTTGAATTTTACTTTAAAATAATTGAAGATTTCTCAAAATCAGAGAAAAATTATCCTAACAATAAATTATTAATAAATAAGTATATTAGACTCTAAAAAATATATTAACTATGATTAATAATGGTTAGCACCTTGAGCACTTTTGTTTGTATTATTTTATTTGAATGTTTTTACTCTTTGCTTTCATTCCCAATCTCAGCCATCTCTACCACTTGTTATAAATTTAATATTCTTACATTTTTTGTAAATGAGAAATATATAATGCTGGTTTGAGTGCATCTCTGTTTTTAATTTACATAAATGCTATTTCTCTGTAGTTTTCATTCTTACATTTTTTACACACTACAACACTATTTTCTTCCAGAGGTCTGATTAAAAGTATAATCTTCAATATGATATGACAAGAGTTTATAATTGCTCTACTGCTTAATGGTCAACTGAGTCTGGAAAAATTTCATAACCTTTCTGTTACTTGGTATCTCTCATTATTTCATCTGACTGCATCCTATCTATCTTGCTTTTTTTTTTCTCCCAGGGATGGACACCTAAGTCTCCTGTAATTTCCTTTTACTATAAACAATGTTATAATAAACCTATTTTTTCATGGTTCATTATGGACCTTACCTTGAAATATATATGATACATACAAAAGAATAAAACATCATAGCTCTTAATTTATGCATATACTTAATTTCAATATCTTATTTTTATAACATTTTCATTGATAATATGGGAATTTGATGTCTCTATATGTCCTGATCAACTCTGGATTTTCACACTTTTATCCTATGCCAAAGTAATAGATATAAGTTGGTGTTTTATCATTATTTTAAGTTTTCATTTAACTTACTCATAGGCAGTTTAAGTATTTAGTTAAGCATTTGTTATCAATTCAGGTGTTTATTTTTAAGATTTGATTGCTTTTGTTCCTCTGGGTGTCTTTTCTTTGATGTTGATTTGTAGCAGTTTTTTATATATTATACACAGTATATCTTTAGAGTTTTGATATTGCTATTCTGTAAGTATTTTCTATTCATGCCTGAGGTGTTTTGTAAATAATATAGGGTAATATAGAAAAAGATATATCCTGACATCATATATTGTAAATTTGGAATCAATTTTAAGGAGTCTTTTCCTACAATAAGGTCACAAAATAATGTAGGTACAGTTTATTCTATTAATAAACTGTACAATTTTACAGTTTTAGTCTTCATATTTAGGGGTAGTAACATTTGTAGTAAATGTTATGATATAAATTAAAAATAGATGTTATTTTTCCATAAAGACAAAACTTTGTCTCAACCATATATATGAAATATTTTTTCAACTATTATATAATGCCATCTCTACTATATGTGAATTTCTACTATATTCATGGATCTATCTCTATTTTTTTATTTCTTATTTTTCACTGGAAAATAAGCAGTTATTAACATATTTCTTAAATTGTTTTCATTATTACTACATCTTTGTAGTAGTTGAGTGAGTTATTCTTTCTGCTCTTTTACAAAATTCCTTTAACAGGACATTTATTGGACATTTATTTTTCCAACTAAAATTTTAATTAGAATTAAACTGAATGCGTGGATTGACTTGGAGAGAATCAACAAGCTTACAATTAATATCTTTAAGCATTCTTAGACATAGAAATAGTACATTTCTTCATGTGTTCAGGCATTTTATGTCTTCAAATAGTTTTACAAATTGTGTTCACCAAAGACTTAGCAATCTCTCATTAGATTAAAAATTAGGCAGTGTTTATTGTATTACTTTTAGGTCCAGGAGGGACCTATTCCTACCCCCATAGTGCGGGAACCAGACTTCTCCCTTACCTTTGTATGGGAACCAGATCTTGCATTTGGATTAGCAATACTACATGCTCACATCCCACCTCGCTGGACTGTCCTCCCTTCCCTGCCAATTTACCCACCCAAAATATTTCCACCAAAAAGCCCGCCTCAAGTCCGGTATAAGTATCAGGTTCCTCGCATTCCAGGCTGACATCATCTTCAGCTCAGCAGGCAGTTACTCTGCTACAATAAATCTAGCTTAACCCCTTCCGCCTTGTGCGTTTCTCCTTTGGCGAACCTAACAATTACTTCTGGAAAAAAGATATTTTATTTTCTATTGTATTTTCTATTAGGCATTTACTAGTAAAGAGAAATGAAATTCAATGATTTTTAAAAATAATCCTGTTAGTAGTTTGCATGTGGATTTTGTTCAGTTTTCTTTGCAATTGATAAACAGCATTTATTCCTATGTTCGTAATGTTTTTGGCCAGTTCCTTTCACAATGAAAGAGGATAGTGATACCTGATGTTGATTTGTAGCAGAAAAGTGCCTTAAATTAGTCTTTTAGGAATATTTGCTAGGAAGTATTTTTTATAAGTTCAAATTAATTTATTAAAGAATTATTCTCACTAGATTTATTGATGTAGAAAATTGCATTATTTAATTTTCTGATGTTGAAATGCTCTGCATTTACTTATAATGAAATATTTTAAAAATAATGTTTTAAAAAATGTAGCATCCATTTATGATCACGATACTTAACAAAATCAGTATAGAAGGAAAGTATGTTAACATAATAAAGGCCATATATGACAAACACTCAGCCAACATTATACATAATGGTGAGAAACTAAAAACCTTCCCTCTAAGATCAGGTACAAGGTAAGGCTGTTCACAATCACCACTGTTATTCAATATAACATTGGAGCTCCTAGCGAGTGCAATCAGATAAGAGAAAGATATAAAAGGCATCCAAATAAAAAATGAAGAAGTCAAACTGCCACTATTTGTGGATGACATGATTCTCTATATAGAAAACCCTAAAGACTCCACAAGAATGCTACTAAAAACAATAAGCAAATGCAGTAAAAACTATGGATACAAAACCAACGTTCAGGAATCCATAGCTTTCCTATACTCTAATAATGAAATGTCAGAAAAAGAAGTGGAAAAATAATTCTTTTTGCAATTGCAACAAAAAGAATAAAATAGCTAGGAATAAATTTAACAAAACAAGTAAAGGACCTATGTAATGAAAAATATAAGACCCTATGAAAAAAAATCGAAGCACATACAAAGAAATACAAAGATATTCCATGTTCTTGGATTGGAAGAATAAACAATTTTAAAATGACTATATTGCTTAAAGCTTTGTACAGATTTAATGTAACCACCTTCAAAATCCCATCGACTTTTTTTAAAGAAATGGAAGAAAAAATCAACAGATTTGTATGGAAGCACAATAGACCACAAATTGTCAAAGCCATCCTGAGAAAAAATGAATGAGGCTGAAGGCATCACTCTGCCCAGCTTCAAATTATACTATAAAGCAACAGGAATCAAAACGACATAGTATTGGCAGGAAAACAGACACATGGACCAGTGGAACAGAATCAAGAGTCTAGAAGTAAACCTGTATTTCTATGGGCAAATAATTTTCGACAAAAGAGCCAAAAACATACAGTGGAGAAAGGAAAGCCTCTTCAACAAATGGTGCTGGGAAAACTGGAAAGACACCAGCAAAAGAATGAAAGTAGACTGTTGTTTATCACCACACACCAAAATTAACTCAAAATGGATTAAGGACCTGAATAGAAGACCTGAGACAATAAATTGCATAGAAGGACCTTGAGCTTAAAGAGGATTTTATGAATTTGACCTCAAAAGCAATGGACGTAAAAGCTAAAATAAATGAATGGGACTATATCAAACTAAAAAGCTAATGCTCGGCAGAAGAAATTGTTAACAAGGTAAAAAGACAACCATCCAATGGGAAAATATATTTGCAAGCAACATCTCTCTGATAAGGGCCTAATAGCCCAAATATATGAAGAACCCATAATAACTCAATAAGAACAAAAAAAACAAACAATCCAATCAAAAAACGGGCAGAGGACCTGAACAGACACTTCTCCCTGGAGAACATACAAATGGCCAACAAATATATGAAAAGAAGCTCAAGATCACTAGCTATTAAAGAAATGCAAATCAAAACCACAATGAGATACCATCTCACACCTCTTAGAATAGGTATAATCAACAGGACAAGTAATAACAAATGTTGGAGAGGATGCAGAGAAAAAGGAACCCTCATACACTGTTTGTGGGATTGAAAATTGGTACAGGCAGTATGGAAAACAGTATGGAGGTTCCTCAAAAAACTAAGAATTGATCTACCATAAGATCCAGCAATACCTCTGCTGAGTATTTACCTCAAAGATTTGAAATCCCATATCCAAAAAGATATTTGCACACCGACATTCATAGCAGCATTATTCACGGTGGCCATGACATGGAAGCAACTGAAGTGCCCTACGATAGATGACTGGCTAAAGAAGCTGTGATGCATATATGCAATGGAATATTACTCGGCCATAAGAAGAGATGAAATACTGCCATTTGCGATAACATGGATGGACCTCGAGATAATCATGCTAAGTGAAATAAGCCAGATAGAAAAAGTTGAAAATTACATGATATTACTTATATGTGGGATATAAACCTAAAAGCAACAAATGAACAGGACAAACAAACAGAGACTCATGGACATGGACTGTAGACTAGTGGTTACCAGAGGACTATAGATTAATGGTTACTAGTGAGGTAGGGGAGGAGTGGGGAGGTAAACCAGGTAAAAGGGGTCAAATATAGAGGGATGGGGGGAAGGTGAAGTGGGTAAAGGAGATCAAATATATGGTAGCTGAAGGAAAGTGGACTTTGGGAGGTAAACACACAATAGAATATATAGATGTCAAATTATAATGTACACCTGAAAATTCTATAATTGTATTGACCAATGTTACCCCAACAAACTTAATAAAATAAATAAAATAAAAATAAAAACAATGTAAATTAAATTGAAAATAAAGTTTTAAAGATAAAGTTAAAACTTTATTGGTGATTTTTTTTTTAATGTTCATATATTTTTATTGTGTCCTGGCTTTATCCAATTGGGTTGTCAGTGTTCTACTGGCCTCCTAATTGCTTGAGCACATTTTTCTCTTTCCTTTTTGGAGTTTTAATAATGAAATAGTGTATGTACAAAACTAGGATTCGGTGATAGTCTGGAGAATTTAGAATTAACAGAAAAATCTTCTTGATCTCATCTCAAACCCAAATTAACTGTGTGAAGTTAAAGAGTAAAAAACAATCTAAGTAAAATTGTATAAAAAGAAAACAGAATAGATGTTTATCTCATCTTTCAAGGGAAGAGAAGAACATATGAGCATGGTTCAACTATTTCTGTTCAGTATGGTTAACTTCATAAGCCTCATTATATATTAAACAACTGCAACCACACTATAAATGGGATTCCAGAACATGTAAAGAGCTCATTATCTTTATCTTCAAAATATTGTGATCTGTCTATCACATTTGACCTGATACACCCACAATATGTCTATTTCTTTCAAAAAGTTGACAAAAGTCTATTTTTACAGCAGTGAGTACTTATAAACATGATCCTCAGGAAAAGTCGTATTGGTTTCAATTTGTATTATTTGTTTTATTTCTCAAGATAGCCAGAGAACAAAAAGAAGAGAATTTGTTATAGTAGCTGAGAAAATTAAAAGCCCAGAGTCATTCGTCACCTCCAAGAAATTAAGTCAAACCCTAAGTAGAAATAAAATAAACTGTTAAATAGAGAAAAGGTTACTATATTCAGAAAACAAGTAACCTTTGCTAACTTCCTTCATTGCAGCTACTATGAATACTCTGTCTAGGTGATGTTAGTTTCCCTTACTGGAGAAAGTTTAATTCACTTAAAAGTGTCCAAGATTCATTAACCTCTGCAAAGTGAAGATTTATTTATTTGATAATACTGGTAAAATTATTATTCTTTATCATTATAAATATCACCAACTTCTAAAATCACTTTTTTCCTTATGAAATGTCTGAGATTTTTTTCTTCCTTTTCATTTTTATGATATATTTCTCTTAATATCTTTTACATATCTTTTCATTCTAGAATCTTTCCAGTGTATTGTAAATTGAAATATCTAATTATATTTAGTAAAAAATGTTTTTTTATCTGTCATCCATACTTTTATAGGTCTTTATATTATAGTAATTATAGAAAATTATCCAAGGTCTAGTAAAAATATTTACTTCAAAATATTATTAATTAATTCTTAATAGTTCTAAAATCTGGTTCGAACTTTATCCTCTTCGAAGTCTCTACGATTCATATTTGAGAATGTTCTTAATATCCACAAAAATTAATTTATATAAGGAGAAATACTTCCTCTAACTATATCTTATCTAAAAAGATATATTTTGCAACACAATTTAGCTTAATTCTCAACTAAAGGATGTGAGAAAATAATCCCTTATTTTCTTTTATGATTATTTTTTTCTAGCCCTTTATTCATAAGTGACAATAACATTCAAGACAGAATTGAAAACAATAATAATAATAAATACTAAACATCAGCCAAGATAAATTCTGCAAAGTTTAAAATAACAGATTAACGAATTAAATAAAATTTCACCAAGTTTTGTTGGAATTAGATTTAAAATATAAACGCCATCAGGAAATGCCCAACAAATCCTCTAGTAAGCATTTAAACTTCATGTGCAAGAGGTACAATTATTAATTTCAAGGTTCCTCAAGAATGGAAAAATTACATTTTTATAATGCCAAGCACCAAATTTACAGAATGCATATATTTCTTCTATTCAAATATACACGATGTTCAATTTGATGTTACAGCCTACATTTATCAATATTTTAGTTATATTTACACTAGAATTGTTAGTGAAAAATCACTTGGGCATCTGGTTTGAAAAGAAATATGGTATAAGCTGCTCGACCTACCTAACAAACAATTCTTAGAAATAGAAATCAGATATAAATTTTTTCCTGCCATTATTTTATAATATTCTTCCTAAAAATTGAACTTCTTTTTATTGTGACATTATCAGAATTTTTAAAATGTGATATTTGTTGTTTATAATAAATTGATACAGAGTATTGATACAGAACAGGAATAAATTATCTCCATTGTTTTTGAAGTGTAATTCTCAGAAGTACTAATATGTTAACTAAAAAAAAAAAAAAATCAAGTCATGGCTTGATAAATGTTTATTTGTCTTTGTGTCCAACTTGGAAAATATGAGTACAAAACTTTTAAATTTCCTATGATTTGGTTTGATTCTTGTATGTTTTACCATAATAGGCTATATCTTTTTAAAATTTTCCCACTCTGGGTTAACATGACTTAGAATACAAGAAAACCAAATGAAACTTTAAAATAATTCATTTCTGAGTGTTTTAGTTATAAATTCTTAGAAGTTCTATATGTGTTTAAGAGGGAGAACTTATAGCACTTCACTCACAAACTTTTGAGCACAAGGCCTTTAATGATGCCATACCATTATATGCCTTTTCATTTTTAAAGAGTAATTCAGTATTAATATTCTTTATTTTAATTGCTGTTAGAATATCACTAACTTATATGTGACATATCTAATAGATAAAGTCTGCTTTGTTTTTCATAAATACTTTACTAATTTTTTTTCATTCTTTCATCTAGCTGTTAATTAATTTGAAATCCATATAGGTTCTTATATTTTTGTTCTTAAAGAAGGTATGTAATTAGTTGAACTTGATATAGCTCTTTCTGGAAAATGAGATAAGTTTGTTTTTACACAGCACAGAATAAAATGTTTTTTCCTTTCAAGGACAAGAAAAGGGCTGTCAGTTTGAGCCGTATTTTTGGAGAATACAGAGCTGTTAGTGACATTTCTGCATTAATGCAGGCTGTCAGCATGATGTTTATGGGAGCTGCACTTTAACACTGCTTTCATAATTAATATCCCAACATAACTGAAATGAATTAATTCTCAGTAAAAGAGAAAATGAGATAGATATAATGTAGAAAAATGTGGCAAAAGTAAAGATACTGGACAGAGTACAGTAGGCAATTATTTTTTTAAAAGGAAGTACTTTTTTTTTGAAAATCAATCTAAGGCATTATAGGTAGGGGGTCTCTATCTCTGTCTGAACCAACCATTGCTCCCTGCTGTTTCCATCAAGAAAAGAGACATTGTGATTTCCAGTGTAATTTCAAACCTTGTGATATGAGATTGGCAGTCTGCCCCTCCAGCAAGCTGGAAGATCTCACACATCAATGAAAGGCAATTTCACCTCTGTCATGGGATGATGTTATAAGATGTGCTCTTCTTAGGGAAGGATAATACAAAATCTTTTCTTATAAAACATTGCAAGATGCTGACTGAATCTTAACTTCAAATCATTTTATTATTTCATGTCTACTATGCTAATAGATCACCAGGGAGAAAGGATGGATTAGAAAAGGTTTCAGAAAAGTTGCCAAACTTAATAAAATTAACCGTTAAATAATTTTAAATAGTTCTCCACATATTGACAATAAGGGTACACATAGTTTGATTATTTTGAATTTAATATCAGGAAGTTATAACTAAATTCAGAATTTATAAAAATGGAATGCCTTCAGTTGTCAACACTAAAAAGCAGGAGTCTATCATTAGACAAGTAACCTATTGGAAGAGAATCTTTTAAAATCTATTTTAAATATAAGAATAAAGAATAGCTGTGTCAACTTGAGAATTTCTTCAGGAAACATTGACTGATATACTTCTGACATATCATTTTTTAAAATATTAGATTGTAAACAAATTATTTTAATAATTCAAATTTTCTATTCTTTAAAGCCCCTCCGAGGTTTTCCTGAAAGTATCATTTAGATTTTAAAGAGTTTATATTTCTTAGAATATAGCAATGTCTCTAATTTTTTATTGCATTAATATAGAAAGGATGCAAAACCATAGCTGCATCATGGGAAGTGGATGTTTATGAAGGAACTGATTGTTCAACATATTTTTAGCATTGCTTCATTTAATTGACACAAGAACTTAATGAATTATTAGCAACTTCGTTTTACAGATGAGAACACAGTTTCAGGAAGAATCCAGACTTGTTCAAACTTAAACAAAACAAAACAAAACAAAACAAAAAAACATACAAATGGAACTTTAGCAAATACCCATAAAGACTGATCCCAATAATTTTCTAGGTTAAAATTTCCTATTGTCAGGGCCGAGCGAATCATGTCCTCTACGCGAAGTGTCAGTGTCAGAGGTACTGCTGATAGAGAACAAAAGGTTTGACGGTGATACGCCAAGTTGCAAAAATACACAAGAAGCCAACGTGAGAATGAAACGACAGGCACCAACTTTATTGTGTGGAGCGCACTTCTGTTGGGAAGTGCAGTTCTGTTGGGAGCGAGCAGTCTATTACATGGGGTGCGCAGACATACACACACTTCTTCTGCTCCCCTTTCTTGTCCTCTCCTTCTGCTCTCCTGGGGACCACAATGGCTCCTCACATAGCAGAGTACAAAAGTAGCATTCAGCCACACATGCATGATACAATAAGCTGAAGTATGTTTACACATTTTCTAAATCTGGGGTCCTATTCCTAGCCGCGGGCCTGGATCACAGCCAGATCTTGGACCAGCCAGACCTTGGGCCAGTCAGGCTTTGAATCAGCCAGGCCTTGGATCACAGCCAGCCATGCCTGGTACCTACACTTATCAAACCATAGTTATTCAAAATGTACTTGGTGTTTAAAAACAGAATGGAATCTTTGAGAAAAACTGTGTTAAGATTTAGATAAGGTTTTATTACTTCAAGTTTTCTAAGCCCTTCTTATATATTCATGTGTATTGTGGCTATCTAAAACATATTATACCATGTAGCCTTTTTCTTTTTCTATTTGGAGTATTTTGTCAGCTTGACATTCAATAAAACAAAATCTAGAATAAGCTAAGTCTAGGCAATTCATTGATTCACCCAAATTTCTCTGAGTGCCTAATATGTGCCAAGTACTTTGCCAGGTACTAGGAAATCAGTTTCATAAGGCATAATTCTGTATTTCAAAAAGCTCGCAGCCTAGAATCAAATACTATAAACTGTAATAAATGCAGAAATAAATTCAGAGAACTATGATGCCACAGAAAAGTGGCACCTAACATAGCCTGGATTCAGGAAGAAATTTATGTAGAAGGTGATGCTTAAGATAATTGTAAAAAACAATGATCAAAATGAAGCATCTTTATATACTACATAATAGGCATAACTAGTTTATAAATAGTTGGAATTTGCATCTCACTGATAATGAATAGTATATATGAGAAATGTTCAAATTTGAACTTGTATTTTGATCCTTTCCTTTTTTCATAAATTAAACTGTTAATTTTATACATATTTCAAATATATATGTGAAATCACTTTTAATTCCAATACATATATAAATATTTTAAAAATATATTTTTTCAAAAACAAATTATCTGTTTCTCATAGTGATATGGTGATGCAGGTTAATGTTCTACATTCAGATATAAAGTGCTCATTATATCACCTTTAATTAAGCTACATTATAATTGATAAAATAAAAATTTACCATAGTTCCTGTTCCTTGGATTATTTGCCACCTAGAAATAATAAAGCAATTTAAGAATAAAGTTATAAATCAGAGATAAAGTGCTTAACTTCTATTTCATTTACCTCAGAATTTATAATTCTGATTAATATCAACATGTGATGGCTATGGTGGAATGAATAGATATACATATATTGTCTCATAAAACAAGTAAAATCCGGGACAAAATTGTCAAAAAGCAGATGTCTCAGAGCTTTGAAAATCAAAAGAGACAAATAACGTATTCTAAAGAGTTTATTCATAAAAACTTCTCAAACTTCCAGGAAGAACAGTGATAGTCTTACCTTAGATTAGCTCTACAAAAAATTCTACCATAATTGTCTAGGCTGCAATGAAAGACTAGTCAGTTATGTAAATCCAAGTGAAGCAATTAAGAGTATCCATAAAAGTAACTTCATAGTCAAATGCAATATATATATATACACACACACATATGTATATGTTTGTTTGTAATTCATTTATTCTCTTATCTGATTTAAAAGTCAATTGCATAAAACAATAATTATAAAAATGTCTTGATTAGATTATAATTTACAAAGATGTAATTTGTTTGACAATGGCAACAAAAAGGAATGGTAATAATGGAACTATATTGAAGCAACTTCTTTTTATACTATTAAAATTACATTGCTATTACCAAACTATGTTGCTTTAAGTTAACATATTAATTTTAATGCCTTGTATAATCATTAAAAATAACAAAATAATTAGCTAAACAAAAAGAATTATCATAACACAATACAGAATATCTATTTAACACACACACAAAGGCTATAAGGGAAAAATAGTGGTACAAAAATGATGGAAGACATAAAGAAAATAAATAATAAACATGGCAGATTTAAAACCTACATTATCATTAGTTTATTACTGTAAATGAATAAAATACTCCAATAAAAAGGCAGAGATGAGCAGAATGAATTTTTGAAAAATGATCCAACTACAAGCTCCATAAGAAATGCAAGTTAGATATAAGAAACAAAATGGTTTAAAGTAAAATATATATCATACCAAGAGACCCTAATAAAGAGATGAAGTAGCTATACTAATATAAGACAACTTAAATTTTAACACAATAATGTTAAAAGAGACAAAAAAGGTATTTTATAAGAATCAATCCATCAAGAAGCGACACACATAAACATATATACAATTAGCAACAGAGCTTGAAAATATTTGAAGTAAAACATTACAGAATTAAAAACTAGAGAATTTAACAATAATATTTAGAGATTTTAACACCTTACTTACAATGGGAAAAATAAACTAGACAAAAGATCAATAAGAAAATAGGTTTAAAACACTATAAACCAATGGACCTATAAAACACCTATAGAATAATCAATTCAAAAACAGCACAGTATACACTCTACTCACATTCACTTGGAACATTATTCAAATATATGACATGTAGGCCATAAAACAATCCTCACTAAATGTAAAAACATTAAAATAACACAGTATATATTTTCTGACAATGGAATAAAATTAGAAATAAAATTCGGAAAATTCTCAAATATGTGGAAATTAATACACTCAAGTAACTAATGGGTCAAAGAATAAATTACAAGGAAATTTAGAATATTTGAGATAAGGGAAAGGTACATAAACCATATTAAAATGTACTAGATGAAGCTAATGGAGCTTGTAGAGGAAAATTTAGAGCTATAAATGACTTTATTAAAAAAAGAAGAAATATTTCAAAATTTTAACATATTCCCTTTAAGAAACTAGAAATATTAGAGCAAATTAAATTCAAAGCAAGTATAAGAAGAGTAATCAGCTATATAATACACATCAAAAAGAATAAATTCCTAGAAAGACACAAACCAAATATCTCGAGAAGAAATAGAAAATCTGAATAGACCAAAGCAAAGATTGAGTTGGTTATTTTAAAATAAAAGGGAACACTTCCTAACTCATTCTATAAGACCAGTATTATGCTAATAGATAAAGATATCACAAGAAAAGAAAAGCACAGACTAATATCTGTTATGAATAGCGATGCACAAATAGTCAGCAAAATGTTAAAAAACTGAGCAACCTACAAAGAAATAGTACATCATAACCAAGCAAAATTTATCCCAGCAATAAATACAAGTTTGGTTTAACATTTAAAAACTCGATTCAGGTAATACACCTTTCTAATAAAGTACAAGGCAAAAAAAAAAAAAAGAAGATCATCTCAATAGATGCAAAAAAAGCATCTGATAAAATTCAACACACTTTTATGTTAAAAATCTTCAATAAACTAGAAGTAGAAAAGAATTTCCTCACTCTCATAAGGAGAATCTACCAAAATTTCACACCTTTTTATCCTTGATGAAAGGTTGAATGTTTTCCCAATAATACCAGGAAGAAGGCAAAAATGTCTCTACAATCATTTTTATTGCACCTTTACCAGGAGGTTCTACCGAGGGAATTTAGTCAAAAATAAAAGAAATTCAGAAGAAAGATAAAGTAAAACTACCATTCTTTGCAAATGACACATTATTGCAAACAAAAAATCCTAAAGAAACCACACGCACAAATTATTAGAACTAATAAATGAGTTCATCATTATTTCCAGGATAGAAGCTCAACAATATGCAAATTTCAATATCTATAGACTACAATCAAAAGTCTCAAAATAAAATAAATATAAAATCTATTTATAACAATAATACACATTTACAGAAACTGACACGTTGATTCTAAAATTAGTATGGAAAGGAAAAAGAGCAAAAACTTTAAAAAGAAGAACAAAGTTGGAATTCTCATACTTTCCAATTTCAAACTATACTGCAAAGCCATAGCAATCAAAATTTGTGTGAAGTATACATCAATGGAATAGAAATGAAAGTCCAGAAATCAATTGTTATATTTATGGTTAATTGAGTTTTAGCAAATATTGAGTGTGCCAAAATAGTCTTTTCAATAAATGGATTGCAGTAACTAGATAGCCACACACAAAAAATTAATTTGGAACCCTGCGAAAGCAAAGAAAAATGAAAGTGTGTGTCCACATGAAGGCTTGTATGTGAATGTTCATAACAACATAATTCATAATAACCAAAGTTATAATCTAAATACCCATCATCTGATGAGTATATAAACAAAATGTAGAATATCTATGTAATGCAATTTTATTCAGCAATAAAATAAAGTACATGCTACAACAAGGAGGTATCTTGAAAACATTTTGCTAAATAGAAGAAATCAGTTATATAAATCCATATGATATATGATTCTATTTATATCGAATGTTCAGAATAGGCAGTCCATAAAAACAGAAAGTAGATTGGTAATTTCCAGGTGTGTCTAGGTGGAAAGGGAGAAGAGAGACTTACTAATGGGTACAGGGTTTTTTGGAGGTAGATAAAAATGTTCTAAAATTTAGCAATGGTGATAGCTACACACCTTATTGATATATTAAAATATATTATAAAATGTAAATTTTATAGTATGCAAATTATATCTCAATAAAACTGGTATTAACCCCTCCCCCACCACATACACACTGAGAAACCACTGGAAATGCTACGTTTAGAAACACAAACAATAGTAGGTTTGAAGAGTTTGTGGAGAAATTATAGTTCCCAAATATTGATGGTGGAAATATAAAAGTTTTAGCCACTTTGAAAACTCTTTAGCAGTTGCTTAAAAGAGTATATGTAAACTTACCATATAAGTCTACAATTTCAATCCTAGATTTCTATCTAGGAGCAATGAATATAAAGACTTCTATGTGAATGTTCACAGAATGATAACTCAATAGCAAAAAATAAAAATAAAAATCAGGAAATAATTCAATCATCTCTCAATTGTGAATGGATAAACAAAATGTTACATACCCATGCAAAGGCATAGTGATTTAAAATAAAAAGCAACAACTATAGATAGATAATCAAATCTTACGCTGAATCAAAAAAATAAAAAAAATTTTTTTGTTTCGCTAGAAACAAAAAATTTACTACACATACATGGGATTTCCTGGAAAGGAAAACTTATAGAGATAGAAGAAGATCAGTAGTTTCCTGAAGCTAAGGGTAGGAATAGAAATTAACTGAAAATAGACACAGAGAAGATTTTATTTTAATTAAGTTTATTGGGGTAACATTGGTTAATACAATTATAGAATTTTCAGGTGTACATTATTATTTGACATCTATATATTCTATTGTGTATTTACCATCCAAAGTCCAGTTTCATTCAGCTACCATATATTTGATCCCCTTTACCCACTTCACCCTCCCAATATCCCTCTATATTTGATCCCTTTTAACCATCTACCTACCCCCTCTTCCTCTACCCCCTACTTTCTGGCAACCACTAGTCTATAGTCCATGTCTATGAGTTTCTGTTTGTTTGTCCTGCTCGTTTGTTGCTTTTAGGTTTATATACCACATATAAGTAATATCATGTAATTTTCAACTTTTTCTGTCTGGCTTATTTCACTTAGCATGATTATCTCGAGGTCCATCCATGTTATCGCAAATGGCAGTATTTCATTTATCCAATCATCTATCAAAGGACACTTCAGTTGTTTCCATGTCTTGGCCCTTGTGAATAATACTGCTATGAACATCAGGGTACATATATCTTTACAAATAAATGTTTTCAAATTTAGGGAGATAGATAACCAGCAGAAGATGGCAGGGTCCTATGGTAATTCTTAGTGTTTTGAGGAGCCTCTATACTGTTTTTCATAGTGACTGTACCAATTTACATTCCTACCAATAGTGAATGAGGGTTCCTTTTTCCCCATGACCTCTCCAACACTTACTATTACTTGTCCTGTTGATGATAGTCATTCTAATAGGTGTGAAGTAGTATCTCATTGTGGTTTTGATGTGCATTTCTCTAATAGCTATTGATGTTGAGCATCTTTTCATATGTTTGTTGGCCATTTGTATGTCCTCTGGGGAGAAGTGTCTGCTCAGATCCTCTGCTTATTTTTTGATTGGATCATTTGTTTTTTTGTTGTTATTTAGTTGTATGAGTTCTTTGTATATTTTGGATATTAAGCCCTTATTGGAGATGTTGCTTGCAAATATATTTTTCCATTGGATGGTTGTCTCTTTACCTTGTTGACAATTTCTTCTGCCGAGCATTAGCTTTTTAGTTTGATGTAGTCACATTCATTTATTTTAGCTTTTACGTCCATTGCTTTTGAGGTCAAATTCATAAAATCCTCTTTAAGTCCAAGGTCCTTGAGTTTTTTTCTATGTATCTTATTGTTTCAGGTCTTCTATTCAGGTTCTTAATCCATTTTGAGTTAATTTTGGTGTGTGGTGATAAACAACAGTCTACTTTCATTCTTTTGCTGGTGTCTTTCCAGTTTTCCCAGCACCATTTAATGAAGAGGCTTTACTTCTCCACTGTATATTCTTGGCTCTTTTGTTGAAATTATTTGCCCATAGAAATATGGGTTTACTTCTGGACTCTCTATTCTGTTCCACTGGTCCATGTGTCTGTTTTGCTGCCAATACTATGTTGTTTTGATTCCTGTCGCTTTGTAATATAATTTGAAGCCAGGCAGAGTGATGCCTCCAGCCTCATTCTTTTTTCTCAGGATGGCATTGGCAATTTGGCTCTTTTGTGCTTCCATACAAATCTGATGATTTTTTCTTCCATTTCTTTAAAAAATACCAATGAAATTTTGAAGGGGATTGCATTAAATCTGTAGAATGCTTTACATAACATGGTCGTTTTAACATTGTTTATTCTTCCAATCCAAGAATATAAAATATCTATCCATTTCTTTGTATCTTCTTCGATTTCTTTCAATAGGATCTTATAATTTTCCTTATATAGGTCCTTCACTTGTTTTGTAAAATTTATTCCTAGGTATTTTATTCTTTTTGTTGCAATTGCAAATGGAATTATTTATCCACTTATTTTTCTGACAATTCATTATTAGAATACAGGAAAGCTATGGATTTTTGAATATTGATTTTGTATCCAGAGATTTTACTGTATTTGCTTAGTATTTCTAGTAATGTTCTTGTAGAATCTTTAGAGTTTTCTACATGGAGAATTATGTCATCTGTAAATAGTTTCAGTTTGATTTCTTCATTTTCTATTTGGATGCCTTTTATATCTTTCCCTTGTCTGATTGCTCTCGCTAGGAGCTCCAATGTTATATTGAATAACAGTGGCGATAGTGGACAGCCTTACCTTGTTCCTGATTTTAGAGGGAAGGTTTTTAGTTTTTCACCATTATAACATTGGCTGAGGGTTAGTCATATATAGCTTTTATTATATTAAGCTACTTTCATTCTATACCAATTTTGTTAAGTGTTTTGATCATAAATGGATGCCGTATCTTGTCGAAGGCTTTTTCTTCATCTATTGATATTATTATATAATTCTTATTTTTTAATTTGTTTATGTGGTGTATCACATTCATTGATTTGTGTATGTTAAACCATCCTTATGTTTCTGGGATGAAGACCACTCGATCATTAATACGTTGCTGTATTCGGTTCACTAGTATCTTATTTAGGATTTTTGCATCTGTGTTCATGAGAGCTATTTGGTCTGTAGTTTTCTTTTTTTGTGTTATCCGTACCAGGTTTTGGTATCAGAGTAATATTGGCCTCATAAAATGACTTGGAAGTATTGCCTCCTCTTTGATTTTTTGGAAGAATTTGAGAAGAATAGGTATTAAATCTTTGAATGTTTGGTAGAATTCACTGATAAAGCCATATGGTCCTGTACTTTTATTTTTTGGAAGGTTTTTGATGATTGTTTCAACTTCCATATTGCTGCTAGGTGGACAGCCTTACCTTGTTCCTGATTTTAGAGGGAAGGTTTTTAGTTTTTCACCATTATAACATTGGCTGAGGGTTAGTCATATATAGCTTTTATTATATTAAGCTACTTTCATTCTATACCAATTTTGTTAAGTGTTTTGATCATAAATGGATGCCGTATCTTGTCGAAGGCTTTTTCTTCATCTATTGATATTATTATATAATTCTTATTTTTTAATTTGTTTATGTGGTGTATCACATTAATTGATTTGTGTATGTTAAACCATCCTTATGTTTCTGGGATGAAGACCACTCGATCATTAATACGTTGCTGTATTCGGTTCACTAGTATCTTATTTAGGATTTTTGCATCTGTGTTCATGAGAGCTATTTGGTCTGTAGTTTTCTTTTTTTGTGTTATCCGTACCAGGTTTTGGTATCAGAGTAATATTGGCCTCATAAAATGACTTGGAAGTATTGCCTCCTCTTTGATTTTTTGGAAGAATTTGAGAAGAATAGGTATTAAATCTTTGAATGTTTGGTAGAATTCACTGATAAAGCCATATGGTCCTGTACTTTTATTTTTTGGAAGGTTTTTGATGATTGTTTCAACTTCCATATTGCTGCTAGGTCTGTTTAGATTTTCCAGTTCTTCTTGATTCAGGCTAGGAAGGTTGTATTTTTCTAAGTACTGGTCCATTTCTTCTAGGTTATTAAATTTTGCGTTATATGCTTTTTCATAGTATTCTGGTAGGATCCTTTGTATTTCTGTGATATCAGTGGTAATTTCCCTTATTTCATCCCTGATTTTGTTTGTCCTTTCTCTTTTTTCTTGAGTGAGTCTAACCAGGCATTTGTTAATTTTATTAACCTTCTCAAAGAACAAACTCTTTGCTGAATTTATTTTTTTTATCATTTTTTGTTTTCAATTTTATTTCTGTTCTAATTTGATTATTTCTTTCCTACTGCTGATTTTAGGCTCATTTGTTCTTCCTTTTCTAGTTTTTTAAGATGAAGTGTTAGGTTTTTTATTTGGGCTTATTCTCGTTTTTAGAGATAGGCCTGTAATGATATGAACTTTCCTCTTATGACCACATTCGCTTTGTCCCCAAAGTTTTAAATGTTGTATTATCATTATCTTTCATATCTAGGTATCTTTTGATCTCTCTTTATATTTCTTCTGACCCAATTATTCTTCAGTAGCATGTTGTTTTATCTCTATGTATTTGTGGTTCTTCCTACTTTGTTTTCGCAGTTGATCTCTAGTTTCAGAGCATTATGATCAGAGAATATGTTGGTATGATTTCAACCCTCTTATATTTGTTGAGGCTATCTCTGTGTCCTAGTATGTGGTCAATTCTTGAGAATGTTTCATGTGCACTAGAAAAGACTGTATGAGCAGCGCTTTAGGGATAGAAGGCTCTGTAAATGTCAATTAAGTCCAGTTGGTCTAATGTGTCATTTAAGGATGTTATTTCTTAATTGATTTTCTCTTTGGATGATCTGTCCATATCTGACAGTGGGGTATTTAGGTTCCCCACCAAGATAATGTTTTGGTCTGTTTCTCTCTTTAGTTCTGTTAGTAATTGCTTTACATATTTTGGGGCTCCTTGATTGGGAGCATAGATATTAGTGTGGTACGTCTTCCTGGTGCATGATTCCCTTTATCATTATGAAGTGTCCCTCAATATCTTTCTTTACCTTTTTTATTTTGAAGTCTATTTCATTCAATATTAGTACCGCTACTCCTGCTTTTCTCTGAATGCCATTTGTTTGAAATATCATTTTCCATTCTTTCACTTTGAGTCTATATTTGTCTTTGGAGCTGAGATGTGTCTCCTGGAGGCAGCGTATGGTTGGGTTTTGTTTTTTGATCCATTCTGCAACTCTGTGTCTTTTTATTGGTGAGTTCAGTCAATTTACATTTAGAGTGATTACTGAAATATGAGGTCTTCTTATAGCCATTTTATCTTTTGCTTACTGGTAGCTCAGTGTTTCCTTTGCTTCCTTTCCTTGTGTCCATTTTTTTTATTTTTTTTATTTTGTTGGGTTTTGTGAATTTTCCCTCTGGTCCTTCTTTTTTTATGTTATATATTTCAGTTCTGAATCTTCTGTGTGTGGTTACCATTTCGAATATGTAAAGGAAATTTATATATATACAGTCATCCATTTTCTTTTGCGCGAGCTTTATCTCCATTCCCCTTTGAGAATTTGGATCTTTGAATCCTCCCCTTTTAAGTCATTGCTATTTCAATTTGTCTTTACATATCCTGAACATTCATTACTATCTTGTTATAACAATTCTCTTATTATTATTTAAGCTTATAATGCCCTGTTCTTAGTAAAGTTTGCACTCCTCTGTTTCTATTTGCCTAATAGTCACTTTACTCTTAATTATGTATTTTTTTTTGTCACTTTGTTTTACGTGAGCTGACCCCCTTTAGTATTTCCTATAGTGCAGACCTCATAGTGGAGAATTCCCTCAATTTTTGTATGTCTGGAAACTTCTTTATTTCTCCTTCATATCTAAAGAAGACTTTAGCTGGATACATTATTCTATGCTGGTAGTTCCTTTCACTTAATAATTTAAATATTTGATTCTATTTCTTTCTGGCTTGTAAGATCTGTGCTGAGAAGTCAGGATAATCAATGGGTTTTCCTTTATTAGTTACTGTTTTCTTCTCTCAGGTTGCCCTGAGAATTTTGTCTTTGTCATTGATTTTTAATAATTTTAATACAATGTGTCTTGATGAAGGCCTTTTTGGGTTGAGATAATTGGGTGTTCTGTTGATTTTTTTGAATTCCAAGCTCCAGCTCATTCCTTAGATTTGGGAAATTCTCATCAACTATTTGTCTGAAAATGCTTTGTTGTCCCTGCTCCTTTCCTCACCTTCAATAATGCCTATTATTCTTATGTTTCCTCTCCTGATGGTATCAGCTATTTCTTGAATTTCTCTTTCATTATTTTTCATCCTTTGGTTTCTCTCTTCTTCTTTCTGATTTATTTCCAGATTTCTGTCTTTGATGTCACTGATCCTTTCCTCCATTTGGTCGGCTCTATTTCCCAAGCTTGCTATTTCATTTTTCAACTCTTACAATGTGTTCTTTTCTCCAGAAGATCTATTCTGTTCTTTTAAGGGTTTCAGTCTTGTTGCTCTGCTCATCTAGTTATTTTCTCAGTTCCTGAAATTATTGATATGACTTGTTTTGGAACTCACTGTTTTTTCAGAAGTACCATCCTGAATTCTCTGTCATTTAAATTGCATATTTCTATGTCAATTAGCTTATTTTCTGGAAATTTTTCTCTTTCTTTCCGAGATGCCTTGTCATCTTGGTTGTTCATGGTGTTTAATGGACTATTTCTCTGCCTGGGCATTCATGGAAATGTATTCTGTTTTTTGTTTTTTGTTTTTTTTCTAGAAAAATAAAAGATTTCGTATATAAAGGTTTCTCTTTAGCCTACTACAAAGAAGGCACTTTTCGTTTGGTTTCCAGTAGGTAGTGTTTAAGCCGCTTAGATCCCTGCTTTATATTAAGTCTTAATAATACCTTTATATAATGCCTTTATTTTCTTGTGGATATTTAATCATGCTTACTTCCCTTGGTTTCAGTCCCTGTTTGTTAGCAATAGTTTCGGTAGCATTTGCTCAGTTTCCTCTGATGCTCCATGGTGATAGGTCTGGAATGGTATGTGGGGAGAGGCCCTTTGAGTTGGGGAATTAGGTCTGAGGCTCAGCCTTAGTTTTGCAACTGCATCTGGTAAAAACCAACTGTTGTTTTTCTGGCATTTCGCTTCTCTGCCTTCTGCCGGATACCTGGGCCCTGCCACTGGCCAGCCAAGGGGAACTCACAGCTTTTCCAGGCAGGGCTGTTCAGGAAACTTGCTGCTCCTTCTCCCCTCCCTCTCCTCCAACAGGTAGCTCTGGCGGCTGTGAGAGGAAGCTTCTTTATTACTCCTAGTCCACCGCAGACACCTGGGGTTCTGACCTGTGGTAGCTTTTATGTGCAGATAAGGCAGAATGCTCAGATGTGCTGGTGTGCAGTTTGGGTGTTTTTCTCTTGAGTTTTAAATGTTCAGGTTATTGTTGTTTCAAGGGGAGAAGATCTAGGAATGTCTCTCACTCCACTATGTTTCCAAACACCCGGGGAGATTTTGAAGTAACAGAAACATTATAAAATTAGATGACGATTTTGGTTACATAGCTTTATAAATTTACCAAAGACATTGAATTATATACTTATCATATGTAAATTATACTTCAAAAAGCTTTAAAAAGAGCAAACTGTTCATTCCATTTTTATCTTTAAATTTAGGCAGCTAATGCTCAGTATCTTTCAGTCTCTCATAATTTCTTTGCCTATTTCATAAATTGCTGCCTCTAGTTTCATATCAGGTACATAGAGAAGGCTACTGATGTATAGGTTTTCATTATAATGTATGAAACAATTAAAATCACAAAGAATAGACTATTTCTCATAGAATCGTAATTAAGAATCTGACCTCCTACATTAGCATACAAAAAGAGTTACCTGGTGCTATTGTATTATATACTACTCAAGATTACTATTCATATGAATTAATGCTAGCCTCTGTAACTTAAATTATTCTAAGCCTTGTGAAACAGCTCTCAGTTTGTAAAATTATACTTACGTTGTGAATAAAGAAAGTTTGTCCCATGAATTTCATTAGTCATATGAACTTCAAAGTATGGTTGAAAGTTAGTGGGAGGAAATATTCCACAGTTTGAACATTTCCACAAAGCAGAAGGCAATGAGTCAGAGATCAGTCCTGGTCTATTTTTCAAGTGTTTCCTATTCTTTCTCTTGAGAAGAGGAGAAACTAACGAAACAGAACTTTGGTGAGAGCCTAACATCTGTTGGGACTTGTTTTCATTGCTTTGCCTCATTGTGTCAACACAATTAATTCAGTCCCAACAGTTATCATTTAAATCTGCAGCCCAAAGGAATCATATGTTTTTCCATTTGTGAAACCATACTACCTGTCCCATTGTTTAAGTTGAATTTGAGTGAATGTAGGAAATTATGTCATATTATCTGTCAATTACCGATTTATTGCCTCTCTGTTCCATATTCATATATATATTTCCCATTAAGCATCTCTCTCATGGTGAGCACAATATTAATTTTTCTCAATAGAGGGCACTAGAGGGACATTACCACACAAAGGGCTTGGGTTTCCAGATGTTGCTTATAGTCAGTGGTGTGGGGGTAAGGACATCAGGTGGAGCTCTGCTTCAGACTTATGTACACAGACCATGGTCTTTTGGTGACATTGCATCTCTAGTGATCACATTCACCTGGGTCCTCTTGACACAAAGACCACTGTCCCAAAGGGCACTTATCCACACTGGCACTGATTCCTTTTGCTCTTCAACGAATTGCTTGTCTGAAGTCCAGAGGCTTCCCTTTAAACCACTACCCCTTCTTGCAGTCTGTATGGTCAGTTGTTGATGAACTTCACCCTTCCTGCTCTCTGTAGGGTTGCTTGGTGCTTATTCAGTGACTTCAGACTAATTCTGGTCTAGGCAAATCAGTGATTATTTGTGATATCCACTGGATGGAACCATAATTTCTCCAATAAAATCTGGATCCAGTTATTTTATTGGAACCAGACAAAAGATCTGGATCTTCTTTCAAGTTTTTCCATTCATGGGTATTCTCCCTCAGCTCTGTTACCAAATAGAATTTCTTCATATTAAGTATCCCTGTTTTACTCAAATCTATGTCTTGATTCAACCCAGACTGATACATTTTAGCAGTCTCCAAACTTTTTTGGCACCAGGGACTGGTACTCCTATGAGAATCTAATGCCTGATGATCTGAGGTAGAGCTGAGGTGGTGATGCTAATGCTGGGGAGAAGCTGCAAATACAGATGAAGCTTGGCTTGTTCACTTGCCTGCCACTCACCTCCTTCTGTTCAGCCCAGTTCCTTACAGGCCACAGACCAGTATGGTCCACGGCTCAGGAGTTGGGGCCCCCTGTGATTACATAATGCAGCTTAATTAGTATAGTTTTGTTGTGTACCTTAGAATCTTTTTTATTTTTTATTTTCTTTTTGCTGCTGAAATTAGCACCATTTTTTTTTACTTTTCTATCCAGGAACAATGACTAGAAAGACTAAGTTAAAATATGAGAATATTTAATTGACTGTTGAAATAAAACTGGGAAGAAACTCTGTAAGGATGTAGGAGAAATGATGAGAGGTTGCTTGATTGTGGTATGGAGTATTCAGACGCTTCACTTTTAACCATTTTTAGATATACAATTCTATAGCCTTTAGGACACTTACAATGTAATCATCACTTCTGTGTATTTCCAGAAATTTTTCAACATTCCAAGCAGAAATTCTATATTCATTAAGGAATAATTTCCCTTTTACCCTGACTCTCAGCCTTTGGTTACCACTATTCTACTTCCTGTCTCTATGAGATTGCCCATTCTAAATACCCAATATAAGTAGAGTCATGTAATATTTATCCTTTTCTGTCTGGCTAATTAAACTTAGCATGTTATCATAGTTCACCCATGTTTAAATATTCATTTTATGTCTGAATAATATTCCTTTATACGTACGTACCATATTTTTAAAATCCATTTATGTTTTGATGAACTTTTAGGCTATTCCCACCTTTTGGCTATTTTGAAGAATGCTGCTATGAATATCGGTGTACAAGTTACTGTTTAAGCCTCTGTTTTCACTTGGGGGCAGGGGGTATATAACTAAATAGGAGAGGAATTGTTGTATTACATTAAAATTCTATGTTTAAGTTTTTGAGAAATGACTAAACAGTTTTCACAGTGATTGCACTATTTTACATTTCCACCAGCAGTGTATTAAAGTTTAATTTTTTCACATCCTCAAAACTTGTTATTTTTCAGTGTTTTATATATATATAATAGTCATCCTAATAGATATGAAGTGGTATGCCATTATGGTTTAGAGTTGCATTTCCTTTATTAATAACGATGTTGGGCATCTTTTCATGTATTTAAAAAAATATTTTCATTCATTTATTGGCTATCGCTATATATTCTTTGGGGGAGAAATGTCTATTCAAGTCCTTTGCTCATTTTAAAATTGAGTTGTTTTTGTTGTTGAGTTTAAGGAACTCTTTACATATTCTAGATATTAATCCTTAATCAGATATACAATTCGAAAGATTGTCTCCCATTCTATGGGTTGGCTTCTCCCTCTGCATAGTGTCCCTTAATCACAAAATTTTTAATTTTGAGGAACTTCATTTTATCTATGTTTTATTTTATTGTTTACACTTTTGGTGTAATACCTAAGAAAATATTGCCTAACTTAAGATCATAGAGATGTTTTCCTACAATTTCTTCTAATAGATTTCTTATTTTAGTTCTTACATTTAGGATTCATTTTGATTTAATTTGATTTATTCTGTGGCATAGGGGTCCAAATTCAAGTTTTGCATATGGATATCCAGTTGTTGCAGCGCTATTTGTTAAAAAGACAAATTGAATTTTTTTGGCAAACATCGTCAAAAGCAAATGTAGAGGCAAGGGCAAAACCAGCACAGGGCTAGGTTATTATTGAAAAATAAAAAGAATTCTATAGGTAAAGGCAGCAGCAGCCACTACAATACAGGATTAAGTGCTTTGAAATATTTCTTGGAGTAGAAAAATATAGAAAAAAATAACAATAAAATGAGACTGTTAAGGAGAAAAAAAATGAGGAAATTAATTACATTTGAGCAATTTTATTTATAGATAGTTTACCCTGTTCAAATAAATGAATGAAAGTTGTGTTAGTAGACAAGGTTCACACTCAATTCAGAATCAAGTTGCTAGAAAAACAGTGTTAAAAAGAAATACTGGTATCAAGTGTACTGAAATATTGAGTATATTAATTAAGGAAGAAATAGAATTTAAGTAAGAGTGGCATAATTGAACTTTTAAAAAGTTGTCTCAGAGGCTATCAACTCATACAAGAATCTATATGCCTAGGGGATATAAAAATATATTTCAAGTGCTATCTATGCCCAGAGGATAATATTGTTCCTCAGCATCGGACACTAGGGTACATGTTTTCACCACATCAAAGGTGAGTTCCTTACATTTAGTTAAAAAATGTTCAAACACCTGGCACAATTAACCTTGTGAAACTTCTGACATTTTTCTTGATACCAGACTATGAAATTTGCTTGCATCATAATATGACTAGTTCTTAGAAACATAATTTAGTTATGAAAACTTCAGAGGCTGGAGATCAGTTAATCTTTTAAAATATCTTGTTTCTGAAGCTATAGACATTTGACATGAGAAAAGTAGAGAATAAGAGAAGCCTAGGTGAGAGATCAGTTTAATGTTGGACATGATTCATTAGAATAGGGTAAAGGTGCAACTGAGGCTATAAATACATACATACATACATACATACATATGCAAACAAATAAATGTCTTCTGAATAAGATGATATCTTTGAACTTGAGCAGATAAAGAAATTGAAGAAAAATTATAAACATTAAGTTTGGAACCCCAATTTTCAAGGGAGAGAGGGAAAATTTTATATTTCAATTATTTCTGTAACTTTAATAATGGGTGAATTCATATTCCTCAAATTTAATAATTATTTTATTACTTTGGTCATATTATGAAATTATTTAAGTTATATAATAACTACTGGTGAGTTTACTAATGTCTGCTTTTATGTGAAATGACAAACAAAGTGCAGGGTAAAATTGTGGTGTATGAGTCACTTTAGCTCTCTAGACAAAAAGAATTCCAAAAGATAAATAAGGAGTTGTGGTAAATATAAGGGAGAGTAGCCCCACAGAGGTAAGTTGTTATTTATTACCCCTGAGTGAGCTCAGGTCCATCTCCAGGTTAATTTTAGGTTGGGTTATTGAGCCCAGCATACTGAAAATAAGCTGGGGGAGTGTTCGAAGGGAATTCTCATTCAGTTTACCATTCATTTCCTAAGCAGGCATTCATTCGCTTGCCCACTCCTCTGGAGGAGTTAAATAGTATTTGATTCGAAATGTCTATTTCTTCTTAATTCATTAAAAACACATGAAATAAGACATAACCCTCCTAAGTGGTCTTATCAGTGATCACGAGTCTGAATCCATAGTTATCACACTGACATCGGGAAATTGTGTTCTAACGCTGATTTCTTTTTTCTTTTTTTCCTGAGAAACTATTTCCAAAGCAGATTGTTTATCCTGTCAAATTTTGTTTCTTTTTGTGTTAAGATCTCCTAGAAAAGCCCACCTCCTCCCACCGTGAATAAAGATAACTATTCTCATAATGTTTGGCTAAGTTCAAATCAAGGGCAAGAGATAAGAGATTTCCTTGCATTTACCAAGCAAAATTTAGCGCGCGCGCGCGCACACACACACACACACACACACACACATATGCACACACACGCCCTTTATATGAGTCTATTAGTGAATTCTTATTAGGTCAGATGGGAGAAACTGTGAATTTTTGGCACCATTAAATCATCAGGAGTTGGGTACATTTAAAAAAAAATGTAGTAAAGTGTGCTCTACTAAATCTAATATAGTCCATATGAAAACACTAAAATAAAAATGCAATTACCCAAGGAATAACAATTTTTTGGTAATACATGTTTTCTCCAGAGAATTGTAAGCGCGTTTTTTTTTTAAATTCTCAAGGAATAGCATATGTTTTCAGAAAATGTATACAATAATATTCTTATAATGAGGATGTATATTCTTATAATGAGGATGTATAATATGCATCAAACTTGTCAGAAACTCCACACAAATCCATTGACTCCACTCTATACATTAAAAAAAAAAAATGGCTTTCTAAAAAAATTCTGCATTTAACTTGCTTTTCCAGTAACACATAATTATTACCTACTGGTTTCCAATGGGCTATAATTCAAATGCAAAAATATCTCTCCCACACTCAAACAATTTTAAAAACTATTTAGAACAAAATATATTTCATATGGTCAAGAAAGAATTATTTGTATGTGTATCTTTTTAAACTACAAGGGGAAAGACGTGTCCAAACTAACCAAAGACTTGTAAAATTTTAGTAGCACAAAGTTATGCTTTATTACTTAATTGCTATTGCTACTGTGATTCTATATTCATTTGCACTAATTTCCAAAGATTTCTGAATTAAAAATGTACACATTACCCATGTTTATTATCTAAAAATCAAAAAATAAAAAAAGTTATTCCCAATCTCACCACCTAGAAATGTTACTACTATAGTTAACATTATATATTAAGTTGAGATTATTTGTTAAGAGCTTTATAGCTCAAGGCTCTTAACAAATAATCTCAACTTAATATATAATGTTAACTATAGTAGTAACTTTTGATCTGTTGTGTCTGTGGATTTTTCTGAAGCCCTGTTATAATTTACGTGGGTCTTGTTTCCACATACCACATAATATTTTTATTCTGATATTTAATCTCTATATTGCAATCAGTTAACCTAGATTTGAAAGTCAGGCCTTTTAACAAATTCAGTAGACTCACTCAATTAATTTGTGCATGTTGCAGAGGGAGGAGTTGAACATTTAGCTAAAGTCATATTCTATGCTAGCGATGCAAGTTGATTTGATTTCAGTATTATGCATTTGTTTCTACTGAGGTCGTGCCAGACATATAATAATTGCTATTTAAAAGTTTCAGTTTTTACTTTATTCATGTCACTCCTGCTGTTCTCTCACGGGCCCCTTCCTAGACAATCTCCTCTCTCCCTTTAAGTGACTGTCCTAGGCTTATATGTTCCCAAATGTTTGTCTGGCTTCATACAATTTCTCTTTTATCCAATGTAAAAAGTTTCATTGTGAAGAGGATATGACATTTACAAGTTCTTCAGTTTTCCCTTTTCTGCCAGCATTAGTTTCATCTAGTCATTTTTCTGTTTTCTTTTTTGTATCAGCTATTAAAACTTTTTACACTTGTTATTGGGGTACATGTAAAAACAGATCTTACTACATCTTCTTATTTGAAATTGAGTTGTTTTTAACTTAACCATGTATTTGAATCTTTTTCCATAACTATGTATCTACAAAAGCATAAGGGTTTGCATGCAGCAAGAGGTAAAGAAAACCTGAATGTGAAGTTTTCTTGAGATCATTTTTGATATCACTAAGAGTTTTGTAAATATAAGAAAACATTCACCCAGATATGTGCTTAATATTGATATCTACCTACATGTAAAAGCTATACAATTGTTTTAAAAATGTATTTAGATCATAAAACATCTAAAATTGGTCTTTAGTTTTGCCTTTGACTTACGTAGGATTGTATGAAGACTTGTTTCACATGTGCTGTGTTACACACAAATAAATATACTCATACAGAGCTCAGCTTTCATAATTCTTTCATATTGAGTGATATTTATTAATTACAAACAAGCTGTTTTCATGGATACTGTTTTTTAAAAAATAAAACATTTTATTTTGATTTAGTTCTTTCTGCCTTAACTCTGTTTGCCAAAGATGTCATTGCTTGGAACAGCAAGTAAGAGGAGTAAAAGAATGCCATGCACGTTCAAAATCATGTAGTTTGACGTACGACAGTTTTCAAACCCTTTGGATAATGTCCCATAGCTTAGATAATTGTTACTGTATACAGACTGATGAGAGTGTAACCTTTGCTCTTAGAAGGTCTGCTTCACACAGGTAACAACGGCACATGAAAAACTTGAGGTTCATTGGGTATAATTTTGCTTGAATTTACCTTTCTTTGTTCAAAAGTTTTCAATAATGCATTTTATATAATAAATCAGTCAGAAATACCGCTAATATAAATTCATTGCCATTATCTTTTTTTTTTTCCATGGCTACTATTTGGATTAAAATAAATCATCCTCAAAATCCTTATTTATTGTAATGCTGTTGAGCACTGGTGTGTGCCATAAAAAGAAAATTGGGTGTGTAGCTCATAGACTATAAAACTAAATGTCTGATAAATTACTACCACTTCCATACACTATTTAGCCACATAATAAGAACATAAACTTTTAACAAGTAAAATTAAATAAATAAAAACATTACCTTGCTCTGATTCTTTGAAACAGTAATTTTTAGTTAAAATTATTATTTTCGGCAAAAAGAGAAGATGAAAATATCTATTGGAATCAGAATGGTTGAAGTGAACAGAACAGGACTGACTATGTCAAACTGGTATTTAAAAATTTATTTTTTATTAAATTGTAATGTTTTACATAAGCTCATTTAGTGTTTTAAAGTATATAAATGGAAAGATATTTTATAATTATTAACAATAGGTTTAATTAGGCAGAATAGATTAGATTATGCTGCAATAACAAAATAATCTTGACATCTCTGTGCTTCAATAAAACAAAGATTTACCTCTCATTGTTATTATGTGACTATCATAGACCAATTTTAGTCTCGTGGTTTTCATCTTTACTCTAGGACTAAAGGTAATGACAAACCACTATCTGGAATATGCTCATGACTTTGATAGAGGGAAAAGAGAGTTCTGGATGGTCTTGTGAAGGCAATTTAACACTTTGGACTGAAAATGATATGCATTGTCTCTGCTATCACTCACTGGCCAGAAGTAGTCACAAGGCTTCATTCAAACACAAAGGGGCAAAAATGCTCAATTTGGTCTAAGGTCTGAAAGGAAGGATAACCAGAATTAATTTGTAAGTAAGTATATAATTCAATAATGTTAAATTATATCCATAACCAGAAGGATGTTGAATCTGGCTTAGAGTAGTTTGCAAGAATTGGTTTTGCATATCTCTTCCCAACTCCTTATTAAATGATATCATTTTGGAAGCTTAGATGTTTATATCAGGGATATTGGCAAACACTACAAGTTAGGGCTTTTTATTTTCCCCCCTCTGAGAGCTAATTGATAAACATTTATAGCATACAAATGAGTGTAATTTTATGAAGCCAAACAAACAAAAAATGCTAAATGTATGGTAGTAAAAGAACAATTATTTCACACTCATATCTTAAAATTTTCAGATATATCTACACTCTGTGTCCTGTTTTTATAGAAAGTATTTATGAATAAGAAAATCTAATTGAAAAATGCATTATTTCTGCCTAACTTATTTTCTGAGCTAGGTTCCATACATAAGCAGATGTCACTGATTTCCTCCTTAGTTAAAAACAGCCAGTTTCTGCTTCCTAACAAATAAAAATAATATATCAAGCTCTTGGTGAAACTGAACATTTTTAAATTCCATGGCATTGTAGACCAGACCTACATATTTTAACAAAACCCTTCCACTGCTGAACAGAACTTAATTTCAGAGCTGAGCTGATATCTTCTGTAGTGTCTTACAAATTATATTACAATGTGTTAAGTTACAATTGGAGAAATTAATTATATAATTTTCTTTAATTTTAATTACATTTAAACTCTTCAAAGTTATTTTCCCTAGAAATATGCTTCATTAAGTTAAAACAAATAAATATGTATTTACAAAATTGTTTATAAATTCTTGCTCTGACAAAATTTAATTCTTATTGATTAAATGTCTTCTCGTCAAAGAAAAATTGGACTAGACAAGTTAAAGAGGCAAGGGAGACTTTATTTGAGACTATAACCATTGGGGAAAGAGAATGAACTCAATCTCGCACAAACAAAAGGCTGATGGGTTTTTAAGAACAGGTGTGGGCTAGTGGAAAAGTACTGGAGAATATTGGGCAGGGGGAGATTGAGCAGTGCAATTAGGCCATCTGTGTTTGCCAATTAGTGTTTATCAAAGTTAGGTCTCTCAGAGACAGAGAGAGATGGGTAATATATTCCTTGCCAATTACATTAGGAAAGATGTTTCCCAGGTTCTTGAGAAAGATATTCCTGAGTTGTAAAACTGGCAAGAGACTGGGAGAACATTTACAATTAAAAGGACCAGGAAAAATAATTGCAATCACAAGTTTTCTAAAGTAAATACTCTAACGAAAAGGATACCATAGGCCAAGAGTCAGGAAGAAGCTATGTAAAGTTTAGTCAAGCTGAGAGGAAATTTTAAGGTCTTCGTGGTCACCCCTAATACTTTAACATAATATGATGTGACCAATGTGTTTAATGTTAGTCAATGGCCTAATAAAATTGTATTTAATTATTTTTTACATAAGCCATGGTGACGTTGGGATGTGTATAATCGCAACTCCTAAGCACTGCAGTTGTGATTTTTAATTGTTAAATCCTTTTGGAAAACTATTTGGCAGTGTTACCCAAATGTAAATATATGCATACCTAATATCCTAGCCACTCCATCTCTAACCATTCTATTACTACCCAAAAGTAATTTGCAAATTGTTTACCAAAAGACTTGCAACAAATTTTTTATATTGATATTATTTACAGTAGACAAAAGCTGAAAATATTTCACTTATAAGTATTTTAGAAAATAATAAAGAATATTTTCATAACTTCAGGAGGAGAAATAATTTCTTAAAACTAAATAGTTACTAATTATATGGAAATAACTATTATATCCAATAACATTACAAATTAATCTTCTATAAAGACAGTGTACAAAACAGAGTGAATAAATGTTTGTAGCACATGTAACCAACAAAATAACTGATATTTAAAATATATCAAAAACTTTTACAATTAAGAAAAAAGAGAGAGAACCCACTTAAAAATAAGCAGAAGCCTTAAGTGGACACTTCACAAAAGAGGAAACTAAATTAGGCAATCAACAAATAAAAAAGATGTCGACTAGTTAGTAAAAATTTCAAATTAAAATCACAATGTAAGTATATTACACACACATCAAATGGGAACAAATTTAAAATTCTAATTTGGCTAGAATGTGAAGCAAGGTCAATGTTTTTGTGAGAATATAAAGTGTTAGTATGACCTTGGGCAATGTTTAAAGGTATCTAATAAATTTGTATTTTTACATACCCTACAACCCACCAATTTAAGTCATAAATTTATACCTCAGGTAAATTCTTTTACATTTGCACTAGGATATTTGTACAAAACATACAAAACAGTATTATTTTGTATAGGAAAATCAAGAAACAATCTATCTCTACCAACAGCAGAACAGGCAAATAAATCATGCTTTTTCATAATGTGGAATAGTCTAGTGAGATAGGGTATATGAAAATAATTAAGAGTACAGTACTTGGAGCCAGATTATATAGATTCATATCACTTATGAACTCAGATTGATGTTTTTTATAATTAATAATGCTAGAGTTAATATGATAGTAATATTATCATAATGTTAAAATACTAAAATTGAATATACAGTTATATAACAGCATAGAAGGTTCTAATAAATATAGAGTAAAGAAATTTTTAAAAATATACAAACAAAAACAAATTTATAGATAAAATAAATTGAAAGAAATGTGAAGTTTTCTTTAGAATTAAAACATAGAAACCTACATCTAAAATGTTTTTTCGATTTCTGGTCAAGATGGCAGAATAGGTAAATGCTATGATTGCCTCCTCTCATGACTACATCAAAATTACAACTGAACTACAGAATACCCATCATTGAGAATCCCCTGAAGTCTAGCTAAATAGAAATCCTACGACTAAGGACATACAGAAGAAGCCACCTCAAGACTGGTAAGAGGGGCAGAGACACAGAACAAGCTAATCCCACACCTGCAAGTGGCAGTTAAAAATTGGGAAGTATGTCTTGGCTGTGGAGGTCTCCTTGAAGGAATAAGGGTTCCCAGCCCCACACCAGGCTCCCCAGCCCAGGGATCTAGTGCTGAGAAGAGAAGTCCTCAAACTTCTGGCTGTGAAAACCAGTGGACATTGTAGCTGAATGAGACAGAAGATGTTTCTCTTAAAGTCCCAGGTGTTTCTCTTAAAGGGCCCACACACTGACTTAGTCATTGATGGCTTCATTCATTCTGATTTCCATCACTGGGGTGGCAGCTTAGGGGGGTCCAGGGACATACGGAGAAGAACTGAGTTGTCTGGTTTCATGGTGAGGGCTGGAGGAGCAGCTTGCTCTCACACAGAAGTACTGGAAGAATCCTTTGTTTCTTTGTTGAGCACTTTCCTCTCCTGGCATGCAGATGCAAGCAGATGCCATATCTAAGTTTCCATTAACCTGGCTAACACTGGTCATCTCACCCTGGAGATTCCTTGAATCCCTGCCCCACCCAATAGTAGCCCATCCAAGCTGCTTCCAATAGATTTTTCATACAAATAGACTATTTGACTCATGCTATAGACTTTCCTAAAATCTCTCAAAGGATCACAACACCCACACAGGCAGCATTTGGCCTTAGCACGCTCTGTACCTCTTGCTGAGCAGCCCCAAGCCCAGTACTAGCAGCAACAGGCCTAGGTTTATGGCTTGGTCTCAAGCCCAGCAATGGTGGCAGCCATCTGCAAACTGCTTGATGAGTCACTCCAGGTGGTCTCAAGCAAAGCACAGGTCTGCAGCCCAAATTGGCCTGTGATAGGGAACACTTTCAGGAGGCTCCAGGGCTGGCACATCCATTGGCCAGCTTCTGAACAAGCCTGGGCACCACCCAAAGCCATATCCAATGACAGCACACAAAACAGACAGACAGGGAGGTATCAGAGTTCTGCTCAAGTGAATCTTGCTCTATGGGTCAGCCCCTACACATTAGCTCTTCCACAGTAGTCACAGGCCAGTTCTCACAATCAACCAGTCTATGAATCAATCCTTTCCAGTGACATGGAAACAGCAACCAAGGCTCAACTATGTCAGGAAGGCACACACAACCCATACAAGTGGCACACCTGGAGCACATGGCTCAGGTGACCAAGGAGATTATGCCACTGGGCCCCACAGAACAGTACATAAGACCACTCTACTAAGACCCGAGACATAGCAGCCCTACCTAATACATAGAAACAAACACAGGAAGGCAGTTACATGGAGAGACAAAGAAAATAAAAGAAGAGAACTAAATTCCTGGAAAAGAACTAAACAAAATAAAGACAAGAAATCTACCAGATGCAGAGTTTAAAAGACTGATTATAAGGAGGCTCAATGAATTTAGAGGAAGAATAGATAAACTCAGTGAGAACTTTAACAAAGAGATAGAAAACATAAAAATAGAGATAGAAAACATAAAAAAGAAGCAGTTAGAAATGAAAAATACAATCAATGAAATAAAAAATACATTAGAGGGAATTGACAGTGGATCAGATGAAGCAGAGGGCTGAATCAGTGATTTTAAAGACAAGGTAGCAGAAAACACCCAATCACAACAGCAACAAGAAAAAAGGATTAAAAAAAATAAGGATAGTTTAAGGGAACTCTGGGACAATATCAAGTGTGCCAACATGCTCATCATAGAGATACCAGAAGGAGAAGAGAGAGAGTAAGGAATTGAAAGCTATTTGAAGGAAAAATGACAGAAAAATTCTCCAACCTGGTGAAGGAAACATGCATTCAAGCCCAGGAAGCACAGCGACCCCAAATAAGATGAACCCAAACAGGCCCACACCAAGACACATCATAAAATGCCACAGGATAAAGTCAAAGAGAAAAATCTTAAAAGCAGCAAGAGAAAAGCAGTTAGTTGCCTACAAGAGAGTTCTCTTAAGACTGTCAGCTGATTTCTCAACAGAAACCTTGCAGGCCAGAAAGAATTGGCATGAAATATTCAAAATGATGAAAAGAAAGGACCAACAACCAAGAATCCTCTATCCAGCATAGCTATCATTTAGAATCGAAGGACAGATAAAAAGCTTCCCAGACAAGAAAAAAACTGCACGAATTAATCACCACCAAACCAGTATTATAAAAAATGTTAGAGGGCCGTCTTTAAGAAGAAGAAACAAAAGATCAAAAATGTGAATAATAAAATGGTAATAACTACATATCTATGAACAATTACTTTAAATGTAAGTGGATTAAATGCTCCAAACAAACAATAAAGTGGCTGAATAAATAAGAAAACAAGACCCTCACATATACTGCCTAGAAGAGACTCACTTCAGATGGAAAGACACACACAGAGAAAGAAAAGGGATAAAAAAATATATTTCATAAAAATGGAAACAAACAAATAAACATAGGAAGCAGATGTAGCAATTTTTATAGCAGACAAAATAGACTGTAAAACAAAGGCTATAACAAGGGATAAAGAAGGACCCAGTAATCTCATTTCTCAGTATTTATTCAAACAAACCCAAAATACCACTTTGAAGGGAAATGTGCATTCATATGTTTATTGCAGTATTATTTACAATAACCAAGATATGGAGGCAATCTTAGTGTCCATTAATGGATGAATAGATAAAGAAGAGATGGTACACATATATAATAAATTACCGAACCATAAAAATAATAAGTTCTTGCCATCTGCAACACATACATGAACCTAGAGAATATTATGCTGAGTAGAGTAAGTCAGAGACAGATAAATTCCATATGATTTCACTTACATGTACATCTAAAGAACAAAATAAACAAACAATGCAGAAACGAACTCATAGGTACAGAGAATATTTTGATGGTTGTCAGATGGGAAGGGGCCTGAGAGAGTGAAAAAGGGGAAGGGATTAAGAAATAAAAATTGGTAGTTATAAAATAGTCACAGGAATGCAAAGGATGGCATAAGAAATATAATCAATAATTTTGTAATAACTATGTATGGTATCAGATGGGTACTGGATTTATTGAGGTTGTCGCTTTATAAGTTACATAAATGTCTAATTACTTTGTAGTACACCTAAAACTAACATACTATTGTATGCCAACTGTAATTGAAAAAAGTTTTAAATATATTAAAATAAATAAATAAGACAAAACAAAGAAAATGTTTTCTCAAATGGCAGAGGAGTCACAGTCAGTAATTAAGTATATATCAATAGATATATGTGACATGTGATTAGCGTGGTAGTTCAAATAAGGATGTGAGGAAATACCATTTCTGATTTGATTATTTTGTTATTTTGTAGATCTAATGAATATAGTTATGGTTGATTTTGGTGAGATGTTTCAGGTTGATAATTTCTTTTCCCTTAACAATGGACTTTCCATGAATCTTTCATTCCACTCAACCTAGAAAGTTTGCTTTTAAGTTATAGATAACATAAACATATGCCATAGCCATTAGAAACCCAATGTGAAGTCATTTTTAATTTTTTAAAGAGAAGACACCTTATTACAATGAGAAGTTTACATATGTACTAATTATCTAATGTTACCATATTAAGCTCTATTTATAATTACAAATGTCCTACAGAGTAAAACACAATACCCCAGATGAGTTGAAAAAAATAAATTTTTTGAGCTTATAGTTTGATCATGAGCCAGGTGAATTGTCTTTCATTCAGAGATGCTTCACCCAGGAAGTTTAAATCATTCTAATTAAGATCTTCTTACCATTATTAAGTACATCTAAATGATACCAAATACTTTAAATTTGTTTTTTTTTATATTTTTATTTATGTATACCTATGTTTTGGTGACTTTTAAAAAATGTAGATTTTGACTTAAATCTTGAAATAAAATTCATATTTTTTCAGAGTCTGTTACTCCAGTGTGTTACATAAAAACATAGGGAAATGGATTTCTACAAAAAGAGAAAAGACATTTATATTGTTTTAATGTAAAGAGATTCATAATTTTAAAGTCAGCCTATACTTATATGACTGGTATATGATACCACAAACACAAACACAAAACCAATTAATAAATTATCTTTACTTAATATATTTCTAAAAGAGTCAATTTATGGTGATGGTTAAAAGTTTTAGAAGCCCTGAAACAGAGTCTCTCAATACGTAAATAGAAATTTTTGTCACTAGTAGTAAATAAAAATTTAAAAATTTAGAAGGTATAATCTAGAAATATATATTTATACTATAAGCCTGAAAATTCCTATAAACCAAACAGGTTGTCATGAATATTGAGGAGAGAAATAGAATGTAATGAGAATTCTTTTTAGTGTCCATAATCACAGTGCTATGAGAGAGATTGGAGACTGTCTGTTTCAAAATTCCTCTTGTTAAGGAATTTGAACTTCTAACAGAATAAAAATAAAGTTTTATCCAAAATAAATTATTTTCTTGTCCAATATCAATAGTTACTTATCAGGACCAGAATCTGAGTCTAATTTTTTGCTTTCTTTGATAACATATTACTGAAATTGGATTTATTTGATGAAGATATGTAGTTATTTTCCAGAATGAACATTTGTTCTAAGCTTCTTTTGCTCTTTCTTCACAACTATTTTTCTAAGATACAATATAAATTGAAATATCATTTTAGTATTATATAAAATGTTATATAAATGAGTCCTGTCACAGCCAAAGGTTCTATTCTAAAATCAGACTTGATAGCCTTACAAAAATAGCATGATGACTCATTACCAGTGGCTCTCCAGAAAGTCTAGGAGTCTGTTTAAAAGTTAATAACATTTTTTCACCTAATTTTCATTAGTCTGGGTTGACAGTCTCAATCACAATTCCATACAGACTGAAACAGAATCATGGATTTTCAAAGCCTGCACTATCAGAGGCAAAATCTACCAGTGCATACAGCCAAGCCTGAGAGTTCACAAAATTTATCGTGTCTACTATGAGACAAGTGTTGAAACCCCATCACAGTGGTGAATAAAACCAACTCTCCCTCCACCCCAAAAAAGAAAAAAGAAAAAAAGAAGAAAAGAAAAACTTCACAGTCTAGAGAGGGAGAATAATAACTAGCATTTGTTGAGTTTTACCAATTGTATTGTATATATCACCTTATTTCATGCTCACTCAATGACTGAGATATATATACATATATGTGCTCTTTTTCAACTTTTTAAACATATTGGGAATATTTTATTTTCTTTTTTAAAATAAATGTATTGGGGTAACAAGTTGTGGTACATATATACAATTGAACAATACTCAGCTATAAAAAGATGAAATACTGCCATTTGCAACAACATGGATGGATCTTGAGAGTATCATGCCTAGCAAAATATGTCATATGGAAAAGAACAAGAACCATATTATTTCATTCATATGTGGAATATAAATCAAAATGATATATATTTTTATTCCATTCTACTGATAAAGAAACCGAGGTACAGATAGATGATTTGATTGAACTGCCCAAGTCAATTAGCTCTTCTAACATCTTTTAACTTATATATTTCCCATAGGCCAAAGATAGTTAAATATAAAACTGTAATTAGCTTTGGAGATGTTATTTTTGTAATTTGATATTTTGGAAATTGCGAGAATTATTTCTTTTTCTCAATGTTTTATATAAAAACTATCAATTAAGGTACCTAGCCTAAATTCTCACCTAATTACATATACAGCTGATCATTAAACAACATGGATTTGAACTGCATGAGTCCATATATACTTTTAAAATAAATACTTGTACTATTTTGATCCTCGGTTGAGAATCCATGAATTCAGAGAGCTTACTGTGTACACTGATCTATGTCTCTTTATATATAGGACCTGAGCATTCTCAGATTGTGGTATCTGTGGGGTTCCTGGAATCAATCCCCCAAGGATGTGGAGGGACACAGTAAAGTTTTGAGTAAGTTAAAAGTTATACACAAATTTTTATCTATGTTGGGTCAGCGCCCCTACTCCACCTGCTCAAGGGTCAACTGTATATTACCCTGCAAGTCATTCTCCAGTTCTGGTATTTCTCTTCAACTTTTACTAGACTCTTGATATCTATGCATTATGCCTAGACCTGAGTATCACTCATTGGGAAGTTTATTACAGATATTTTAGATTGAAGGTTACCTTAGAAATCTTTAAAACTAATATTTGTTTCTTCAGGTGAGGCAACTAAGCCTAGAAAAATAAAACACTCTGAAGATGATAGAGCTAAAGTATGAGATAAAGATAAAGAATAAAATCTGAGTTCCTGACTCTAATCTGGTACTTTTATTTTCTATATTTTATTTCTTCTTAGCAGATATTGAGATAAAATTTTCCACTATTTTCTAAAATAAATGTTGATAGATTGTAAGTGTAAGTCTGAGTTTTTAGTACTCTATTTCTATCCGTTTATTTTCAGAACATTAATTTTGACTACATTAATAGTTATTATTTTTATTTTTATGTCACATTTTACTTACCAGTTTATTAATTCAAAAATTATTATTTATTGAACATAATGCACATACTGAGTATGTATAGAAATATAAATTTTATTATTCTCTAGCTATCTTAAAATTTAGTGCTTTAATTAATTACTCAAAAATATCAATTCAACTATCTGTTTAATATAATTGTTTTTTATCTTCAAAATCAGGAAACACAAGATTTAAGTAATGCAGGCTCATTAGAGGATAACAAGTTTAAATTTTTGAATACTCAAAATAAGTAGAATTCTATATTAGTAGTGAAAATAGCTAGAATTTATATAGCATATATAAATGTCAGGCAGAGTGGTAAACGCTTCACAAATATTTTCTAATTTATTCCTCAAAATATACTTATGGGATTGGTATTAACATTTTCATTTTATAAATGCAGAAACTGCAATTCTGAAAGGTTAAATAATTTACTCAAGGCTGCATGTAGCTTAGTAAGATGTAGAAACACAAAACCTCTCACTTTTACAGAAATATCAAACAACTCCCTTTGGATTATTTCCCCAAAGAGAGCTGATTATTTTCCACAATCTAATATGTTTACTGAATTAAATGTCTGTTGCTAGCAGCAACAACATGGAATAGAAACTGCTTTCTCTAAAGACATTATATCATGTGGAACAACACAAAATCTTAAATAATTTAAATAATCTAATTTCATTACATAAAAAACACACAGAAAAACAAATTGTTTCATGAGCCGTTCTAATCAGCTGGCTCTTAAATCTATGTCAGTTGGGAGAAAAGGTATAAATTAAGCATATGTCATCCATCTTTATCAATCAAATTTTCAAATATTCAAAGAAGATCAATTAAAAAATAGAAATGGATAAACAAATCATATTTTTTTAATGCCTGATTTTAAAGGAGCCCTCGAGCTATGCTATCCAATTGTCAATTATAAATATTCTTGAGAAATAACCCTTTTTCTTTAAACGCAGATATTCAATGGAAGTTTCTATTAAGTTAAAAAGATGTCTTGATAAAATATTAAATGATGAAAGATGCTTCAAGAACCATGGAAAGAGTTTTTTACATTTAGTGGATTTTAGCTTCTGTCTTGAGAAAAAAATTAGGTCTTCGAAGATTATTTGCTATGGTAGAGTTGCTAAAGGGAGTCATGTTCAGTTTTAGTTACATCTTCGGAATTGCACCTATAGAACTACCTCGTGCTTTTATTAAAAATAACTCCAATTAGAAAAAATATGTTAAAACCTTTGTTTCTTCTGACATCATCTTCTTGATAGGGAAATAGCCATGAACTCTGTGAACATTATTTTTTTACTAATGTCTCTAGGTTGGAAGAGGTAGAGAGTACATAATAGAGAGAAGGATTCTATGCAGTGGTATGTGGTGCAGTGAAAGACAGCAGGTTCAGGTATAAATTCTTTGTGATTCTCATATCTGTGTTTATTTTTTTCTATAACTGTTTCATAAAGGGCAGGACTTGCAGGCAGAATTGGGGTTTTGCCATGAATTGAAAACATTTCCCCAAGGACTCTTTTATATAAACTTCTAAAGAGCTCCCTCAACTCTTAAATGTTAGTGCTAGCAAATCTCTAGAAAAAATAAAGAAACCAGAAAAGAGGAAGACATTGGATAAAAAGTATAACTTATTTCTGTGATTCTAGAGGGAACATTATTTTTCTTTAGAAAACAGAAAGGGAAAAATTAGACTGATAAGATTTCCTGTTTCTGGGGAAAATACGTTATTCTTAAAATCAAAGTAGAAGTAAAAAAAAAAACAAACCTACAAATAATAGTGCTAAATAATTGCAAGTGCCTATTGTCAGGTAGAATGATAAGCTATGGGAACTTGCCTTTTATTTAACACTCCATTGAAATGAAAACTTACATTATCTACCTCAGCAGTTGGCAGTGATTCAGCTCTATTTTAATATTTTCTTTTTAAAACTCATAAAATCTTGAAAGCAGTATTCACACGTACATATGCTATTAAGATCTTAATAATAGAAAGTGACTCAAGTTTAAAAATATAATAATAAATATAATGTAAAAATGAATAACTCTATAAATAAGCTATTATTGAAATGTCTGTATCTAAATTGTAAGCATCTGTTTTTCAAATAACTCTTAACATTTAACTATTTATCTCATGTAAGTTCATTGAGACATACCCATAACTAATATGATGGTAATAATAGTCTCCAATATACACCTTTACCAGGGTGAGCATTCAACAATGCTCTTATTTGTGTGGGATAATTTACCATAGATACAGAAGTAGCATGTTGAAGAAGTACAGCTTATGGAGTCAGATAATGATGCAATATTCTCTCTTACTTTCCCATTAAATGCATTCAGTCATGTCCGTTTTTCTACTAATGTGAAAGGAAACTGGCAGAATCTATATATTAACTGGTAAATCTTATAACGTTAATTAGACTTTAAGTTTCAAATCAGTTTATTTTCAGAAATAAAACAGTTCAGTTTGTTTTATTTCTATGGAATAACAACAGAAAATTGAAAAACTCAAATTAAATTATCACTTGTAATTAGAATTATAAGCATTAAATAAGTACCAAATTTATCAAATAGTGTAAATGTGAATGCCATATATTCTAAACTATTTAACATTACTGAGAGAAATTTAAACAACCCATTTAAATCAGATATATTCCATACTGATAACTAAAGGTTAAATGGTTAATTCTCTATAATCTACTCTTTAGATTCAATGTAACTCTAAATAAGATCACAGCAGATTTTGTTATTGAAATTGACTATAAAGTCAATAAAGATATTAATTATAAAGTTCATATGAAAATTCAAATGGCCAAACAAAAAAAGGGAACAAACTTGGAGAGGAAAGTTAGAGACCTTAAATTTAAGGCAATGGGAACAAATGGAGTGGGGACAAATAGAGTGCATAGAGATAAAAAGACAAATGGAACAGACTATAATGTCTACAAAGAGACCTACACATAATACATGTAATAGATTTATAGCAAAGTTGCCATTAAATACAATGAGGTAACAACAGTCCTTTTCAACAAAAAGTTCTGTATGTAGTGGAGTTTTCTAGTGAGAAAAAAGGGTAAATCTTTCCCTTTATCTCAGGTCATACAAAATATGTATCCCAGGTATATCATAGCCTTAAATATGAAAGTAAAATTAGTAAGCTCTTAAAGATAACAAAAGAAAAACATCTTCGTGAACTTGAGGTAGGCAGAAATTTCTTAAATCAGACACAAAAAGCAATAAACATATAATGTAAAGACTGATGAATTAGACATCATTAAAAATTTTCAAATTGTGCATTAAAAGATCTCTTTAAATAGTGAAAACATTCACAGAATGTGAGAAGATATTGCAATACATATATCTGAAAAAAGAACTCATATCTAAAGTATGTAGTTTTTCAAAAAATCAATTGAAAAAAGATAGTCTTCTCTCTCCCAAGAAAAACATGAGCAAAATATTTGAATAGACACTACATAAAAGAAGACATCCAAATGTCCTATAAGAATATCAAAAGGTGCTTGTTCTCTTTAGTCAAAAGGGAAATAAAAATTAAAAGGACAATAAGATAGTCCTGCAACTACAAGAATAACTACAAGAGAAAAATGATGGTTAATACCAAGTGACGTTGGGATATGTATAATCACAACTCCTAAGCACTGCAGTTGTGATTTTTAATTGTTAAATCCTTTTGGAAAACTATTTGGCAGTGTTACCCAAATGTAAATATATGCATACCTAATATCCTAGCCACTCCATCTCTAACCATTCTTTACCAAAAGACTTGCAAAAAATTTTTATATTGATATTATTTACAGTGGACAAAAGCTGAAAATATTTCACTTGACTTTTAACAATAGATTAATAAATATATTGTGGAATATTCATACAATTAAAATAATGTATTGATGGGGAAAAAACACTTATTGCTACATGCAATAAAAGTAATCAATCACATTGATAAATACAATCTGTCATTTATGAATCTATTTCTCTACTGATTTCTTTTTCCTAATTTTGAGTCACATTTTCTTGTTCTTGGCTTGCATAGGAATTTTTAATTGTATATTAACATTGTACATGTTATATTCTGAGTGTCTTGATTTAAGTCTTTCTTTTAAAAATTTAATGCTTTGTTTTTCCTGAGAATCGAATTGCTTACTGAGAACTCTGATCATTTTGAGTTGTGTTTCAAAATGTGCTTGGATGGATCTAGAAGAGCCCTCACGTAAGAGATAGTTGACTTCCACTACTAAGTTATGACTCATCTGGGCTTTCTAAGAATGCTCTGAGTGATCTCTGAGGATGCTCCATTCTGTCTGGTCAGGAATGGAACATCTCCTCACCTTGTATTGAGTTGTGGAAACTTTTCAGTTTATAACACTCTGGTTGTTCTTTGCCTGTCCTTGAGAATTTCACACTTTTCATGGGCCATCTAGTAGTAAGCAAACACTCAAGGAAACATTACTGCAAATTTCTGGAGTCCTTTTTTTTAAATAGATTCTCCATGCTCAGGATACTATACTAAAATTTTCAAGCACCTCAGCTCCCCTAACTGTTATTATTAATTTCCTCAATGCAGTGAGGGTCCCTTGCTAAGCTTGGGATTCCCCTCTTTGCACTGTGGCCTGAATAATGCATTAAGAAGGATGCTAGGATAATTACAAGTCTGATTTACTTCCCTTCTCTCAGGGATCACGGTCCTGCATTACCTATTGTCCAATATCTGAAAAGAGTTGTTTCATATATTTTATTATGTTTTGTTTTGTTTCATTTTGTTTGCTAGTAGTATTGCAGGAGGTTAAATTTGGTCCTAAATAAACCATAATGGCCATTGGCAGAAATCTTCATCCTTATTAATAAAAATTTAAAATTATCTAACATCTTTTTATATATTAAGTAGTTTTTTGATACCTTTTAATTTTGCAATCAGATATCTAGTTGACTCCATTTCGATGTACTGCAAATAACTGGTTTTGAAGTATTGCTAATATACTCAAATTTTGTGACTATCTTACAAGGTTACTAGGTTCTTCATTTATTGATGCTCTTATATATTCTTCACAGAGGAATGATGGAGTCCAAACTCAACTTGTTAAAGATTTAAAACTATTCTAAGTATAATAATTTAGATCAATTTCACCTGAAGACAAGGAAAATCATATTTTCGAAGTAGCACATCATTATTTAATGCACACAAACTAAGGCTTGAATCCCAGCTTTTATTATTAGCTTTGTGTCCATTAATAAGTTTTAATCCTCTATGAACCACAAAGTTCTCTTCTCAAAAATGAAAATACCAATCCCTCACTTAATGAGATTAGAAGTGATAAAATATTCATTTAGTAAACAGTCAATATTATGATAACACCCTCATTATTTTTACTGTTATTTCTGTTTTTATTGTAAATTTTCTGAAAAATACGTTACCTGACTTCTAAGTCTAGAAGGAACAGCCTGTTTTTGTCCTTACAAAATGAAATTTTTAAGATGAATTTTTGGTATAGTATAGATATCACAATAATCATGGATTTTAAATATATTATCTTCTGTTTTGTTGTTAATATCTCTGTAGGCCAACAAATCAAATTTATAGACAGATATGTAGTTTCTGAGCTACTTCATATGCTTTTATGTCTATTCCAACCACTAATATGTATCTTAAGCATACTAAGCAAGACTACTGATATCACAATACTATATGCAGAGAAATCAAATTTTTGGTAATGTATATGTTGTCAAAAAAATGAGTAAGATGAATTATCGTACTAGATGAAGAGCCTTGTTTTCAAGGTTTCTACAAAGTGTGGAATCAGCTACTTTATTATCCTGACACTTTCTGTTAATGGTAACATGGTTCAATAAATTAAAACATTTTCTGGTGGCCTACACATCCATTATGTTAATGCAGGTATAGAAGCATAATCACAAAAGACACAGACTGTGGCAAGTTTGCCTGATTTATGCAAGGATGATGTTACAGACTATTTAATTTTATCTGGCTTTGCAGTATATATTAATTATATGGTTCATTTTAATATTGGAAGAAAATAGTGAAATCAGATGTTATTAAATCAGAGGATAAAAACAATAAACTTCCTTAGTCACCTGCTGAAATCAAAGAAAAACTTCAAGAGATTCAGTAATCATAGGGAAATAAGAAAGATGTTTTTCACTTCAAAAATGTATTTTAAACCCCTAGTAATTAAGTTTTCAATTTTGTTGTAATAATTGTTATATTTTTGGCCCGATTGCTAGATATAAACTGATAAATACTGATAATTAAAAACGCTTGTTTTTAATTATCAGTATTTGAAAGAATAAACCACCATCATTTTTTTTCTTAATAAAAGTTAAGAGTGCTCCTACAAGAAATAAAGGACATTTTATGTGTCTCAGTTCTCATGACCAAAGTCTTTAAAAAAAATGAAAAGAAAAATGAATGCTAGAAGGGATATTATAAAAAAGACAAGCCATAACAACTGTTGGTGAGGATGTGGAGAAAAGAGAATACTAATGCACTGTTAGTGGGAATTTAAATTGGTTCAGTTACTATAAAATACAGTATGGAGTTTTCTCAAAAAATTAAAACTATCTACCCTACAATCTATCAACTGCACTTCCAGGTACACATCCAAAGGAAATATAGACTGGTTATCAAAGAAATATATGCATTCCTATGTTTACTGCAGCATTATTCTCAGTAGCCAAGATTTGAAAACAACCTAAGTCAATGGATGAATAGATTACAAATATATGATATATATATACATTCCTACAGTGGAATATTATTCGGCCATGAGAAAGAAGGAAATCCTGCCATTTACAACAACAATGATGGTTGAAGACATCAAGCGAGGTCAGACAAAGGCAAATACTGTACGATATCTCTTATACGTGGAATCTGAAAAAATCTGAACTCCGCAAAACAGAGAGTACAGTGGTAGTTACCAAATGTTGGGGGATAGAGGAATAGGATATATGTTATTTAAGGATACAAATTGCAACCAGCAAATAAATAAGTCCTGGAGATCTAATGCACAGTACAGCGACTACAGATAACAATATTGTGCGAAGAAAACTAGATCTTATTTACTCCCACAACAAAAAATAATAAGTATATGATATGATAGAGGTGCTAGCTAATGGTACAATAGCAGTCATACTGAAATACATAAATGTCTCAAATCAACATGTTGTATACTTTAAACTTACACAATGTTATATTCAAATATATTTCAATAATGAAAAAAAGAATTTGCAGGTGGTTCTTTTTTATAGTCTCCAATTTTCTATTGAATTTCTCTTTATTTTAAGTGGTGTTTAATTAATAACTAACTTTTTATTACCAATTATATTAATTATCATATTTCCAATGTATTATTTTTGTGTTGCTAGCTTGATTTTCTTTTATGTATCTATGTTCTTTCTTCACAGTACATAGATATCCTCCTCAAAGATATGTTAGAATACATGTGATACTCAAATGACATCTCAAAACTTAAACATCTGTAATATGTTCTGAATATGCACCTTCCCCTTAGTTTTACTTGTATGATTAATAATTTGAAATTCTAAACATTAGGTATAGTAGCAGGTGAAATAAAACTAAATCTAACTCTGTCTTGGGGAAATCACAAGTTATATACTTTTGTATAAAACTAATAGAATATTTATAAACAATCAATACATTATGTTTGGCCCTAGGAGAAAATGACCCTCATTTCTTGTATTAAAAAATAGGTCTGTTGATAATATTGAATATATAGCAATAGTAACATTTAAAACAATAACTTGAAGTCAGAAGTTTACTTTCATTTAGGGAAGAAGTCTCATTCAACAAATGAATCATACCACATAAAAACACACTATCTGAGTAGATAAAGGTAAGTAATTAACTTGACTATTAATTGGACTAGGATTTATCAGCCCATATAACTTTAAAAATGAAATGAGAATTAGGGAATTTCTCAGACACAAAAAAATAATGAAGTGAGTAGTCTAAGATGAATCAAACAATGCAAATACATTCATGTGGATGTCACAATTAATCATTGGAAAGCAGATAATATGATAGTCATGCCTTAAAAAGAAAACAGCATATATTTTTTTTTAGCAGCATATGCTATTAGCATGATTAGGCCCAAATGTGAACTGAAGCAATGCTTTTGATATAACATGGAAGTGTAAAAACATAATATGAACAGAGCCACTTTACAATGGAGTTAGAGTTGCCATCCCAGAGGAAATGTTTTGCGTGTCTTATGACTCCAATCTTTGAAATATTAAAACAGGGCAAAATAAGCTAGGTACTGAGCCCAAAGCAGCCTTGTGCCCCCAAGGAACTGTTAGCAAACATAACAAAAAGAAACAGATGTTATGACGATGGTAGACTAATGACTACCAGACTGAAAATGAAATTTGCGTCACCGTGTTAGCTTATCTGCACTGATAGAAATGTCTTCCTTCTACTGATGTAATTGTTCCCCTTCTCTTTCTCATAAAAATCCTTTGCCTTCATCTCTTAATCAGAATACCATTTGGGTTTCCACTTGAATCAGTGCTTCCTAAATAGTTATTCTTTTTAATACCCAATAAATACTTGTTGCCTCTCACTTTCACCTTTTATTTTTAGATTAACAGTTAATTAGTTGTTGTTGTTGTCGTTGTCATTATCATTGTTGTTGTTGTTGTCGTTGTTGTTGAGGGGAGAAGGCAGGGGAGTTAGTCTTCTGTTCATTCTGTGATCAAGATGGTCAAGAAAGGGGGGGGGAGGTGGAGATGCAGCTACCTATAATGGTCCAGTATAGAAATTATGATGGGGAAATTAACAGAGAGGTAGAAACAGTTGTGACTATGTATGGTCTTCCATTTGGGTCATATTCTCACATGTAAGTATTATCATGTAAAATATACTACCATGTTAACAAGTAACCAACATGAAAATTACTAAATAAAATAGGCTAAATTATAGTTCCATCCAACTATCAGGTTAAAAGATGGTCTATTAATTTTCTATTGCTGCAGTAACAAATTACTACAAGTTTAGTGGCCTAAAAAAATAAATTTATTATCTTACAGAGTTGTAGGTCAGAAGTTAGGGTAGGCTAGGGTTTCATAGAGCTGAAATCAAGGTGTTGGCAGGGTGGTCTTCCTTACTGGTGGCTCTGGAGAATAACCTGTTCCCAAAGTTACTCAAGTTGGCCAATTTATTTTTCTTGAGATTGTAGAATTGAGGTCCCTGTTTCCATACTGGCTGTCAAAGATCTGCCTTTGCTCCTAGATGCTATCTGTTTTCTTTCTCATTCTTTCTATGTGTTCCCCTCTGGCAACAGTAGATCAAACCTCCCTTATACTTTTAACATCTCTGATTTCTCCTGCTTTCTCATCTCTTTGACTAATTTAGAAAGTTCTCTGTCTTTAGGGACTCATGTGATTAGACTGGACTCTGAGATAATCCAAGATTATCTCATTACTTTAAGTTTCATAACTTTAATGACAACTGTAAAAGCCCCTTTGTCATATAATGTAACATGTTCATAAATTCTAGAGATTTTAGTGTAGATATCTTTTGGGGTTCACTCTGATGATATATAGCAAAGTTCCTAGGTATATATATTTTTAAAAAAGTGAACCCAAATTATCCAAATTACTCAAAATTTAATATTGAGTACATGTACAGTACTTGCATATGTATAGATACATATATTGATATAAATGCATATGCACATATGTTTCTCCCAAATATCTAAGTTAGCGATGCCAAGTTATATTTTCCATCTACTTCCTAATTACTTCAACCCTAAATTTTATTTAAATGTGTGTAGAAAAATTAAAACATTTGAAGAATTCAAACATATTTAAGTGAACGGTTTTGATTTAAAAAGTCACCAAAGTAATCTTATTAACAAAATATCAAGGAACGCTCATGCTGTCTACATTTAATTTTGTCCATTTTTAAAAATTAATTTCAAGTATGTAGTACATTGCTTAGACATTTATATGGTTTGTGAAATGATCCTCCTGATTATCTTCCATCTGGCTCTACTGTCTACATTTAATTTTGTTCCTAGTCCTCAACATAGACAATAATTGTTTCATTTTCTACAAAAGGATACATTAGCTATTTATGAATTACAGTTACATTTTACTGCTTAAATCCAGAGAAACAATATTGTTTTAAAATAGGCCACATTACTTCCCATTTCTCTGCAGGAAATTCCAAGAAGAAATAAAAATAATTTTAGTTACTATAGCACTACCTACATCAAAATAGAATCATAATTATGTTGCAGGTGAGAAATTACTCAAAGTTCCTGCAGAATATAGATAAAGTGGTTTATTGGCAATCCGTTTCCCAGGTGGTTTAACTTAATTTGCAGAGTATGTATAATGCATATTAATCTAAATAGTCCTGAATTTTAGCCATTTTGAGAAAGCACACCTGAATCCTCCTTTAAGAATAAGTTTTGTAATACATTTTTTTCTGGTTCTAATCATTATCACTGGGTATTTTAAAACCTATCTGGAAGCCCATATTGTTACGCTAAAATACTTATCCGGAATTTTCACCCTTCCAAGATTACTCTACAATAAAAGGAGTAATGATGCCCTGCATGTGTGCCATGTCAGAAGATGTTCAAAATATCAAATCATAGCTAAAAATATATAAAGTCCCAGTCTGCATGATTACAGCAGGTAGATAGCTCAAGTGAAGTGGAAAATTCCCACCGTATGAGACATTACATCTTTCTTTAAAAAAAAAAACAGTGTCAAAAATAAAAGCATAGTCTGTCCATTCCTACAAAAGCATTTATGGTCTATATACTAAACTGTCACATAAATTTTGAGATATTTTGGCATTATGGCAGATGGGTTTGTTTATTAGTTCTGTTGATTACATATCATGTATGATTGGATGACAAGCAGCTTGTGGCTTAAAACACAAATATCAATGCAACAACAAGGAAATATGATGCCAACTACCTTTTACAAATCAATATTAGCTGTGATTCATTAATATTTACAGAATAGCAAAATTATTTTCACAATTCAGCTGATTATCCCTATGTGTTTAAGGTAAAATATCTACAAAAGTTGCATAATGTCCTTTGTCATTCTTAATACTTAAAATGAACATTTCTTCAATTAAGCTATATAACAAAGTAAAATAAAATCAGTATTAAATTAAATATATTTTATCTGGAAGAGAATCTAAGTAAAAATAATAATTTTAATAGACTTATTTATAAGTCTAAAATACTGTTTTATGATTTATAATATAAGACTAAATGGAGTTAGATATGAGAAATAAATTTTCACACATTAGCCTTGACAATTATGTTAAAAATATAGAAATTTTTTATATAATTCAAAAGTATCCAAGAATCCCACCAATACATACAAATAACACTTTTGGCTAAGTTTAACCATTCCCATTTCCTTCTCAAGGATCTTAGAGGTAACATTAATTAAAGTTTATAATAAATATCTGTCATTAATAAATGAATTATAATTGTCAAACAGGTACATATTAAAAGAAAATCAAAGGAAATTATTTTTTTCAATTGACTTGAGGCAACATTCATTAAATTCATCTTATTACTTTTAGTTTCTGCACTTACAGGCTTATTTCCTTGACTGCTATAAATCTTTACCCAGATAATTAATGAAACAGAAATGTAATGCTTTAAGCTTTTTATTCTTTCTTCTTAAGATAAAAAAATAAACTAGAGCAGTCTTCTTAAGATAAAAAAATAAACTAGAGCAGTCTTACTTTATTCAATCAATTAAAAAATAAAAATTCTATAAATAATCTAAATACATAAGAAGATTTAAATTTTTTAACTTAATTCTTATTTTTGTTCTAAATTAATTTGAAAACTGGAACAAAACAAAAAGTAATTTTATGAATAATTGCAAGAAAGCAATGTTGCATATGAATTAACCAAACATCTGCTCTGTTGTACAGTTTTTACTTTCATACTTGAATAATATGAAGAACATCTTTCCAAAGCAGTCACTGAGCATTTTTACAGCTTTCTTTCTTCCCTGAATAATTTGAGGGTTGTTTAGAATGTCTAACTGACAGTGAATGGGCTCCCTACGTCTCCTTCTAAAAGGTAACATTCTAACTGAAAATTAAATGTTACCTCTAGTCATAGGGTATTTATTTATCATTTAAAATTTAATTGACTAAGATTTCTAGAATATATGTTCTCAATAGATTTTGTTCAGAGATAAAATTCCAAATAATAGAATTTTGGGAGGAAGGAGGGGGGAACACAAAGGGCTTCAATATTAAAACATTAAAGACAAAAAGAATTGTTTTGAAATAATTATTTTCCGATTTGTGTCATTGTTTCCACAAACAGTGACAATGCTTTCTCTATTCATTTGGCTATCCTTCAACTCTTTTACTAAGCTTTTAGCTTTTAGCTCTGATTTCTTTCTATTAGATCCCAGGGAATAAGTTTTTAAATTCATTTTTAAACTCTTATCTCTTATTATTAGTAATATATATCCAGTCTAGGAAAATCCTTGGCAAACATCCCCATAACATCATATATGGTTAGTTGAGACAAAAATACATTTGAATACTTATTAAATCTGGTATCTGTGAAAGATTACAGTGCATCATTTTCCGGGACACAGTGACTGAAATTGTTGTTCCAGAATCACCAATGAATGATAAGCAAACATAGAAGATCCATCAGAATGATAGCTTTTAATACTATTCTTTCTATTCTTTCCATAAATGTGATCCCTATCATTAAACATTATCTTAGGATGCATATGGAGGATATGTTCTTTCCTATAACTTCTATTGTCTTAAAAGTTATGTTCAGAGTATTTACAGGTGTTATTTTATGATTGCTTTCTAAATATTTACACAATTCAAAGTGTTTTAAATGGTTTTCTAATTTTAAATGTCTATAATCATGGTATATGATTATATCTTTCTATTGTTGGACATTTTAAAAATTAGATCTGATTTAATATTAGAAAATATTAGATTTTAAACTTAGTACATTACTCATAATTTTTCCTCCTCCTGTCTTTTTCAGGTTGCACAATTACCCTATCCTTACATAATTATATATGTATGTATATAAATTTATATATGCATATATAAAATATATAAATTGGTGATATACAAAAATATTTTTGTATAAGAATTTATAGTTATAGGAACTGAGAGGTCTCAAGATCTGCAGTTGCAAGCTGTAGACCCAGGAAAGCTGATGGTATAGATCTAGTTTCAGTTCAAAGGTCTGAGAACCAGGAGAGCTGAATCTGCACATTCAAGTCTGAATCCAAAAGCAGGAAAAGACCAATGTCCCGGCTCAAGGAAAGGCAGTGAGTGTGAATTATTCTTTGCTCTACTTTTTGGTTCTATTCAAGTATTCAATGGGTTGGATAAGTCCTAACAACATTATGGAGGGCAATCTGCTTTACTCAGTCTAATGACTCAAATGTTAATCCAGACACACCAATAATAATTTTTAATTGAAAAATCAGGTCACCTTGTGGACTTGTAAGTTGATACATAAAGTTAACCATCACACTTAGATTTGTTAATATTGGAAAATAATTTGACTATGTGGCCAGGAGTATGGAAGGAACAAAATCGGAACATTGAGTTCAAAAAGATCTGGGGAATAAAAGTGTATGCAATTGAACCAACAGGAGTTGACATAAAATGTGAAGATCTTTGTTTCATATATTAATATCCACCAGAGGGCATCCACTATAGAAAAGATATGATTGGCAAACCAAGACAACAAACTGAAAATTACTACAAAATGATGAAATTCTTTAAAGTAGTATAGACAGTAAGTAGTAAAGACAGTATAACGTATATTAATATTACAAATCAACAACTTTGATTTAGACAAACAATGGGTAGAAGACAGGAAAAGAAAACTCCAATTAAAAAAGCAACAATAAGAAAATATTAGGGATAAGCTTAAAAACCATATATCATGGTTTTAAATGTAAAACTTTAAAGCACTCATAAAGAACTCAAAATAATTGAACAAATTAAAAAGTTACTGTATTTTTTTAATGTTATAATTAATGCAATTATTGGCACCAATTCTTTAGTTTTCATTGCTTCCTTATCCATGTCATGGCCTCATAGTGAGTGTAAGGTTCCTTCCCACTCCTTTGACATTGTGATCATTCTAGTGACTTTCTTTGATCACCTATCTCTCTGCCCATCTATCAACACTATAAGGACGCATTCCGGCTAGACATCAGTTCAAGGAGAATAAGTTTTTTCTGGTTTCAAAGGTGCAATAAGCTTCTTAAAAAAGATTAAGCCCCAGAGCAGCTATATGAAAATTCTCCTTAGATAATATTATTAGAATATTAATAATTAAGTCCATTAAGAAAGACATGTTTCAAAAAAATAGTGAATGTGGCTTTTGACAAGAATTAGATGTCCTCAGACACATAAAACTCTACAAAGTTTCAGAGAGAACTGTATGAGCAAAACACTGTCAATTTAGACAAAAAAAAAAAGAAAGAAAAGAAACAAACAAAAAAAGATGGCTCTGGGCTTCAAAATTTCAGCTAGTAGGAAGTAGGCTACGTATGCTGGCAGCCACAAAAAGGAATATAGGTTCCAATACTTGTTTTAGAAGTGGCCATGTAAGATGATAAGAAAGGAAAATTTTTCCATGACCACGCCAAGATCCTTGGAAACAGTCTCAGAAATTAGAACTACATGACTAAGCAAGTAGTATTTACTACCCAAAATTTGAGGTACCAGGTAACATTTGCCCAGTATTTCAAGATTGATATAAACTAGTGACTGCTATGAATTTCTGACTGTTCCTTTTTAAAATGAGAGTGTATATTGTGTGTGCGTTCTTTTCTTGTGTAATCTCTTTAATATAGGGCACGTGTAGTACAGATTATTTTATTTTTGTTCTATGTACCAAGATAAATTGTATTCAGACCCAATGTAAATCAAAATATCTTAGATTTCAAACTTGATGCCATGATTGTATGAGACATATGGAATGGAGATGAGTGTATGAGTGTATTTTGCTTGTGAGAATGACATGCATAATTGAAACCAAGAGGGTAGACTATAGCATAGTAAATGTTTGCTCCAATATTGTATTATTCCTTCATTCACACCATTGGCATGGCCTCAAAGCAGTCATAGTGTACTTCCCCACCTTTTGACTTTTAGCTTGACTCTGACTTGCTTTGGCCAATATCATATATGTGGAAATGACAGTGTGCTATTTCTAAGGCTAGTAATTAAGTGATCTTATGTTTCCACTTGCTTTCTTGTACTTTATGCCACTGCCCATGAATGAAATATAGTGTCTTTGTTCTGGCTGCTGTAACAGAAAACCATAGACTGAGTGACTTATAAATAACAGAAATTTATTTCTTAAAGTTCTAAAGGGTGGCAAATTCAAGATCAAGCCACTGGCAGATTCACTGTCTGATGAGGTTCTGTGTCTTAATTCAAAGATAGCTATCTTCTCACTGAGCCCTCACATGATAGAAGGGGGAAGGCTGCTCTCTGGGCCTCTTTTATGAAGACACTAATCCCACTCATGAGAGCTCCGTACTCATGAACTAATCACCTCCTCAAGGACTCGCTTCCTAATACCATCAACTTTGGGAGTTAGGATTTCAACATATGAATTTGGGAGGACAGAAACATTCAGACTATACCACTTGGCTTATATCTAAGGAAAATGAGAAGAGTTGCCCAAGCAACTCATAATTGATTTCACTGAGAAGTGTATCACTGTAGAAGACAAACCCAGTCTGGAATCACTGAACAAGAATCGTACAGATTCATGAGAATATGTAATTTTGTTTTAAGCATCCAAGAGTAGAATATTGTCATATAGCATTTTTTGTGGCAGCTTTCAGACAAATAGAATGTCATTAAGATTTAAGTCCTCCTTATTTATTTTCCAAGGTGAATGCACTCCTAAAAAAATACTAATTTTAGAAAATGAAGTCAGCTTGGAAACCTATGCAAACAATCATATAAGTGGAAAATTTGCAAGCAATTGTCTTAGAAAGTTTTTCAAAAGAAGAGCAAAACATGTAGACTAACCTATAATATATCCAAGTGTAATTAAACCAGTAATTGAAAGTGTGAAATTGCCATACAAACAGACAGATAGATCAACGGAGCACAATTAAAAATACAGAGATGAATGAAAATATATACAAAATTAAGAGTATAATTAAGGCAACATTTCAAACATCAGAATAATTAATTTTTTAAAAAGAAAACAATTGAAACATAGTAGTTCATGTGACCTCTCTGAAGACATCACGAGACCTACAAATTGATATATCTATTAATAAACAGCAGCCTGTTTAATATTGCACCCACCTCTGTGTGTTCTCTTTACTTTCCCTTCTTACCACCCTTTGTCCTTCTCTTCTATTTCTCTGAAACTATACTCCTTCTCTTAATAAAGTGTTAACACATTATATTTTTGTCTCAGGCTCTATTTTCTAGGCAATCTAGGCTAAGATACAGAAAAAATTGTTTTTTTTTACCATTATATATAGAAAATATTTTGTCTTTTAAATGAACAAGACAAACAAACAAAAACTCATAGACACAGACAGCAGTTTAGTTGTTACTAGAGGGAAAGGGGGTGGAGGGAGTTTTCTTTAAAAAATATGATTTGGAATGAATTTTTTATTGTATCAAATGTCATTTTTAATGAATGAATAAATACTATGATTTCTTCCCTTTGAAATACTATAGTGGATTAAATTAATGATTTTCTAATACTGAAACATATTTCAGTCCTTCAGTGAGCCCATCTTGATTTGATATTATTTTAATATACCAATGAATTATAGTTGATATTATTTTATTTTAGGAGTTTGATACTGATAGTTATATTAGAAATTATTTTTTAGATATTTGTCATTTTTCATTAATAATGATATCCTAGATTTAAATAAAAAGAAGTTTTGATTTTTATGTATTCAGTGTTGCTTCTCTCAGCATCTATTTTCTATTTCCTTTCGTTTACTTATTCTCTGAGAGAAGGCCAAACATGTCACTGGTTTTTAAAAGTCCTTAAATAATAAACCTACGGCTAACTCTGAGGGGAAGAAATAATAATTACAAATTTCTTGGGATAAGAAATTATACAAGTAACCGTCAGGCTGCTACCCATCTTCCTTTCTCAAGAATGCATATGATGGGAGCAGATCCAGTTGGTTGAAGAACTAATGCCATCTGCTTGACTTGTGTCTAGCTCTTTATTAATTCCACACTCAGACAGTAAAATAGATTCATTTTTTGTCCATCTCTCAAACTCCAATAATTTGAGACTTCAGTTTACACTTAGATGAAAGGAAACTTGCTTCAGTATTTGTTAATTATACATCATTCAGGCTTACATAATTACAGTAAAGTTCTGCATTGAGGTTTAGCACCAAAGTCCTGGCCAGTAATTGTTACCTTGTCTTGTTCAGTTGGTTTTAACCTCTTACAATGGTGTGTATATTTTCTTACATACCTCATATGGAGTGATGATTGGCTGAGAGCAGGACTGGGGAATTTGGGAGCCTCCTAGCCAGATATCATAGTAATGCCAAATCATTCTCACCAGTATTTCTAATTCTGAAGTATCTAATTACTTATCTTCCTTATATAGTAACTCATTCCACTCTCTCCATAATACAAAATTTGCCTTTGTAAATGAAGGTCTGTTTTCCCCTTCTTGGCCAGTATCCTGTAGCTTTAGACTAGCTACGATGATCAATCAATTCTGTATATCTTTTTAGGTCCTCAAGGTAAGTATATGGTTTACTTTTTTGTTGTCTGTCTTTGTTTTTCTTTTCTTTTGAGATACCATAATAGGAATAAATAAAACAAAACTGCCACAAAAGTGCTAAACTATATATTCCAGAACAGGGGTCCCCAACCCCTGGGCCACAGACTGGTACTGGTCCATGGCCTTTTAGAAACCAGGCCGCACAGCAGGAGATGAGCAGCAGGCATGCTAGTGAAGCTTCATCTGTATTTGCAACCGCTCCCCTGTTCTAGTATCACCACCTCAGCTCCACTTCAGATCATCAGGCATTAGATTCTTATAGGAGCACTGGTCTTTGGTGCCAAAAAGGTTGGGGACCACTTCAGGAAGAAGTGTAATTGTCAGGTGATTTAAAAGCATGTATATCATCTACGCTTTGAATTTATATTTCCAGTCGCGGGCTTTGTTTTTGTTTTGTATTTTTTTAAACAAAATTTATTATTGTATAAAAAAATATTACTATGATAAAACATATGGCTCATAATCCCACCTTTGGATAATCAATTAAACTTTAAAAGACCAGCAAAGTCATACATATCCAGCAGATCTTCAAATGTTGTTTCATTAAATGTTATTTCCTTAAAACATTGGTGAAATGCCATAAGATAATACCCATTAGCTTATTGTAAAATTGATTTTGCTATACATCATTTTGTTTTGTCACAGAACCTACCAATGAAGTTAAGTGAGTCCTTATTGTACAGTATATGAGTAAAAAAAGGGTTTAAAACAAATGAAAGGAAGCAAATTAAATGCAAGGCCCTTCTCCTGATATTTCCATTTTTGCACCCATGTTCCCTCCTTAAAAATTACCACAATCAACAATTTAGAGATATAATTGACACATAGCATTGTGTAAGTTTAAAATGTACAATGTGTTGATTTTGTCTATTTATTTATTGTGAAATGATCATGACATTGGGTTAATTAGCATCTCTGTCCCCTCATATAATCACTATTTCATTTTTGTGGTTAGAACACATTTAAGACCTACTTTCATAGCAACTTTCAAATATATCATATAGTATAGTTAACTATAATCACCCTTCTGTGCATTAGATCTCCAAAACTTATTCATCTTATAACTGGAAGTTTGTACCCTTTGATCGACATCTCCCCATTTCCCCCATCCCCATTCCCAGCCTGGCAATCACCATTCTGTTCTCTGTTTCTACGAGTTTGGCTTTTGGGGATTCCACATATAAGTAATATCATACTGTATTTCTCTTTGTCTGATTTGTTTCACCAAATATAACACCCTCAAGTTCCATCAACATAGTTGCAAATGATTTCCTTCTTTTTATGTCTGAATAATATTCCATTGTGTATGTGTATGTATATATGTATACATACACACATATTTACGTATATATGCCTGTTAGGTGTATACATACACACACATATAATCTTATACACACACACACACATATATACATATATACACATGTACAAAAGGAAGTAAAATCAGGGTCTCAAAGATATATCTGTGCTCCATGTTCATCACAGCATTATTTACAATAACCAAGAAACAACCTAAGTGCTCTTCAGCGGATGAATGAATAAAGAAGATTATATGCACACACACACACACACACACACACATATATATGTATATATATGTATATATATGTTTCTTGGTTATTGTAAATAATGCTGTGATGAACATGGAGCACAGATATATCTTTGAGACCCTGATTTTACTTCCTTTGGATATACATCCAGAAGTGGGATTGCTGGATCATACGGATATATGGTTATTCTGTTTTCAATTATTTGAGGAACCTCCATGCTGTTTTTTTTTTTAATTCTACCTCTACCAATTAACATTAGTAATAGTGCACAGAGGTCCCTTTTATCCACATCCTTGCCGACTCTTGTTATCTCTTGTCTTTTTTTATAATAGCCATTACAACAGTGTGAGGTGGTATCTTGCTGTGGCTTTGATTTATATTTCCCTGATTCTAGTGATGTTGAGCATCTTTTTATAGACCTGTTGATCATTTGTATATGTTCTTTAAAAAAAGGTCTATCCAGGTCTTCTGCTCATGTTAAATCATATTATTTGTTTTTAAGGTTTTTGTTTTATTTATTTTTATTTATTTATTTTTTGCTATTGAGTTGCATGAACCACTAATATATTATATATATTAAATTTTGGATATTAATTTGTCTGATATATAATTTGCAAATATTTCCTTCCATTCTGTAGGTTGCCTTTTCATTTTTTGATTATTTCTTTCACTGTGTGGAAGATTTTAGTTTAATGTAGTGACATGTCATATAATCTGTCCAGGAAAATATTCTATGTGAGCTTGAGAAAAATGCATATTCTGCTGCCATTGGATGAAATATTCTGTATATGTCTATTAGATTTATTTGATCTAAAGTTTCATTCAAGTCCAACATTTTCTTATTGATTTTCTTTCTGAATGATTTCTCCATTGTTGAAAGTGGGATACAGAAGTCTCCTACTATTGTTGTGTTGTCTGTTTCTTCCTTCAGATCTGTTAGTATTTGCTTTAGGTGTTCTGATATTGGGTGCATAAATAATTGTTAGATTCTCCTGGTAAACTGACCCCTTTAGAATTATATAATGACCTTATTTGTCCTTTATCACAGCTTAGAGTTAAGGTCAATTTTGTCTGATAAGTATAACTACCCTTGCTCTCTTTTGTTTTCCACTTTCATGGAATATCTTTTTCTATTCTTTCACTTTTAGCCTATATTTCCTTAAAGCGGAAGTATGTCTCTTGCAGTCAGTACATACTTGGGTCTTATTTTTTATCCATTCATCTACCTTTTCTTTTTGATTGAAAAATTCAATCTATTTGTATTTAGAATGATTATTGATAGGTAAGGACTTAGTAATAACTTCTTTTTAATTGTTTTCTAGCTGTTTTGTAATTTTCTTATTCTTTTCTACCTCTCTTGCTGGCTTCCTTTGTGAATTGATGATTTTCTGTAGAGGTATGCTTTGATTCTTTTCTCTTTATTTTTTTGTGTAATGAATGAGAATTTTGCTTTGTGGTTATAATAAGGTTTACATAGAACACCTTATAGATATAATTGTCTATTTCATGCTAACAACATTGATTGCATACACAAACTCTACTCTTTTATTCTCTCTTTTTTATGTTTTCGATTTTCACAATTTATCTTTTCATGTTGTGTATTCATTGACAAATTATAGAAGGTATATTTTCATACCAGTGTGTTGTTGATTTTTAAACGTTCTCATGTTGCTAATTAGAGTCCTTTCACTTCAGCTTGAAGAACATCCTTTAGCATTTCTTGTAAGGCGAATCTACTGGTGATGAAATTCTTTAGCTTTTGTTTATCTGGAAAAGTCTTTATCTCTCTTTCATTTCTAAAGGTTGATTTTGCCAGACAAGTATTCTCAGTTTGCACTTTATTTATTTTTTTCTTTTGGTACTTTGAATATGTCATTCCACTCTCTCTTGGCTGTGATATTTCTATTGAGAAATCACTGATAAACTTATTTATGTCACTGATAAACTTAATCCATTTTAAATTACATACTATTTTTTCTCTTGCTACTTTTAAGATTCTTACTTTGTCTTTGATTTTTGATAACTGTATTACAATGGCTCTTAGAGAAGATCTCTTTAAACTGAGTTTGTTTGGCGACCTCCAAGCTTCATGAAATGGATATCCAAATCTGTCCCCAGATTTGGGAAATTCTTAACCATTATTTCTTTAAATGAACATTCTGCTCCTCCTCCCTGTCTTTTCCTTCTGGGACTGCAATAATTACAGATTATTTCTTCTAAATTGTATATATACATCATATTGGCTTTCTTCATTCTTTTTTATTATTTTTTTTTATTCTCCTCTGACTAGTTAATTTCAAAGGTACTGTCTTTTAATTTGCATACTTTTTCTTCTGCTTGATCCATTACACTGTTGATGCTTTTTATTGCATTTTTCATTCATTGTATTTTTCTACTCTAGAATTCTGTTTGGTTGGGGTTTTTTAAAATTACTTGTATCTCTTTGTTAAAATTATCTTTCATTCGGGTATTGTCTTCTTGATTTTGTTGAATTATCTTTTCATATTTTCTTGTAGCTTATTAAATTTCCTTAAAATTCTTAGAGTTCTTTTACTCTCACTGCTATTTTCTGCCCAGCCCCTTCTATTATATTTTATTCTTCAATGGTAGTGGCAGTGAAAGCAGAGACAGAGACAGAGGCAGCCATGTGGGCTGTAATGAATGATCCTTCAGACTGGAAATAGGACTTCAGGTGAACCTCTTCACCTCAGGAATGCTGGGATCCTAGCCATGCATGATCAGCAGTCCCTACCATGGACCCCAAAAGGAGGATGAGGCTTGGAGAATTATGGAGACACAGACTACCACTCTGGGTCTACCTCTCAGAATCCCCACTCTAAAAGGCTGCATGCAGCTTGAAGAGTTTCATCTGGAGGCTAGGCCAACACACTGATTCAGATCTAGAGAAAACAGGACCACCCAGGATGCAGAGTAGGCTGGAGGGGAGGGCAGGAAGGACAGAGCAGCAAGATGGGCAGTAAAACCAAACCCAGTGAGTCCCTGGAGGTAGTTGATCAGTGCCACCCTCTTATCCAGAAGGAGAAGACTGCTAGTCATAAGCTGATCATGACCATGGATGTGAAATTGGGTCAGATGACCTTGTAAAACTTTCTCACTGCTCCAGGGGAGCTGTCCAAAACCTTTCCCTTTGATATTCTATATGATGCCAGCTCTAAGCAGGCAGACTTATATAATAAAATGAGAGGCCTTGATGCTTAAGAGTTTCAATGGCATGGTGTTTTCCAATAGCTGGATGGGCAGTGGCATGACCTATAACATGCAGGAGACCCGAGTAGAGTCCAAGTTATATGGTGTCATTTCCAATGCTTTTGAGTATGTCTTCTCTCATATCTCATGCTCCAGAGCAAGCAATACCTGTTTCTGGTCTTCTACTTGGAGTTCTACAAGGAGGAAATTTGAGACCTGCTTTCCAAGGAGCCTGGCAAGAGGCTAGAGTTGAAAGAAAACTCTGAGGCATCTAAATCAAGGATCTTTCCTCCTTTATCACCAGGAATGTCAAGGAAATTAAGCAGCATATGATGAACCTGGGGAACCAGACCCGTATATGAATCAAACTCCTGCTCTCATGCCATCTTTGTCATCATTACAGAATACAGTGAGTATGGTTCTGATGGCCAGGACCACATCCACTTGGACAAGTTCAATATGGTAGACCTGGCTAGCAGTGAGAGGAGGAACAAATCATGCCCCTACACAGCTTGAAGGATGGCCACACAGTCCATGGGTAGTGGTGGCAGTGGAGGAGACGATGGTGGTAGAGAGGAAGCCTCCAAAATCAGCCTATCACTGTCTGCCCTTGGCAACGTAATCACTGCTTTGGTGGGCAAAAGGACTCTCATATCCCCTACAGAGACCCCAAGCTGGCATGGCTGTTTAGAACTCTTTGGATAGGAATGCCAGGCCACACTGAGGCCAGTTTCTTATAGCTATACCAAAAGCTTTTCCACACCGTGCTTTGCTAAAAACCAAGCCAAGAACATCAAGAACAAGCCATGAGTGAAAGAGTACCCTGCTGCAGGAATTCCAGGAGGAAATTGCCTGCCTAAAGTCCCAAGTGGAGTCAGTGGGGATGCTGGGGAAGTGGTTCCAGAAGAAAAGCAGCAGTAGAAAGAAGGTTGTGTCAGCCCTACTGGAGTACCATGAGAAGCAGTGATTGAAGTCTGGTGGCTGAAAAGGAGGATGATAACAACAACAACCATCCACCCAGGTTCTTTCTTACGTGGTGACTGTGTGGGCAACATCCATATGGTATAATACTGAAGTATTATACATGGAATAATGAAGAAAGATCTCTTTGTGCCTTCTTCAAAGATATATAGTAGTGGATGTCCTTGTGTGGAGAACTTATCCAGAGCAGGCCTAGAGTTGGATGGGAGTGGCTGGAGTTTGTCATGCCTGAATGTTGGATGATGCAATGGTCCACTCAGCCCGAGTTTGTCTCTCTGATTGCAGTTCTCCAAGAGGCCCAGAGAGAGACTCCTGAAGGCAGAGAGAGGCAGACAGTCTCTGCTGGTAGAGTGGTCATTGTGGCCATCATGTTTTAAGGCAGCAGTCCCCAATCTTTTTGGCACCAGGGACTGGTACTCCTATGAAAATCTAATGCCTGATGACCTGAGGTGAAGCTGAGGCAGTGATGCTAGTGCTGGGGAGCAGCTGCAAATACAAATGAAGCTTCACTTCCATTGCTCACCTCCTGCTATGTGGCCCAGTTCCTAACAGACCATGGACCAGTACTAGCCTACAGCCCAGGGCTTGGGGACCCCTGGTTTAAGGCATTCCTCTGTAGCAGCCTGTCCCTCAGATTCATCTGCATTCTGAGCTCAGCCTGGCTCTAGGACAGAGGCTGGAGTCTGGGCAGGTGAGCAGGAAGAGGAAGACCACAGCCCTCTGCTTAGGAATCTGCCAGGAAAGTCCAAATGTCAGTGATCATGTCTACTCGGAACTGACTGATCCACTGACCCACAGGCAAGACATTGAACTACACCAGCAGTGATTTGCCTCCTTTGTCCCCACTAGGGTCCCTACTCTAAGGGAAAACAGCAGAGTGCAAATCTATGTACAGAGTAAGGCAGGCAGGGAGTGTTCTCATTGATTTCTGGAACATCTTCCCTGAGAAAGAGGTGTTCAATACCGCTGAACCTCATCTTTGTGGAGATGTCATTGTGTAATTTGTGGGTGGTGGGTTTTGGAATTTTTGTTATTTTACAAATTTACTTTGACATTTGAGAAGAAAATTGTTTTTGTTGTCGACTTCATAAAGTTCTGTCTCTCCTTTGTAATTACATAAGGAAATGACATAGAGTCACGAGAGGAAGTGAGAGCATGAGCTTATGCCTTTATTAATAGAGGAGACTCCTCAGCCCTGGACCTGTTGCCAGGTGGCCCGAGCTGGAGGCGCTCATAGAAAGTTGGTTGGAGTGCTGGCGTCCGAGCAGATGCAGTCGCTGAGGGAGTGTCCTCAAGCCCTGGCTGTATCGCTGCTGCCGGTTGGGTGGGAAGCTGGTTGGCAGCACGCTGGCTTCCTTGGGTTGGCTGCGCATGAGGCCTTTCTCACAGATCTGGCGGCAGAATCCATTCTTGTATGTGCGAGTACTGTAGTGTGGCCTCCAAGTGCAGGAACTTCTTGCTTCAGGGCTGCCAGTGCAGGCAAAGGGCCTCTCAACTGTGCGAGTTGTCAGGTACGAAACTCTCTCGCAGTCTGCATCGTGGCACATGGCACATGTACTTTCTCTGCAGGGACTGGAGGTCTGCACGACTTTAGCCACAGAGGGTGAGGGGTGGGGGGTGGACGGGCTTTTTCTGAGCCCGGATGTTCCCTCCCCAGGGGCCCAGGCTCCAGTTCAGACTCCAGTCTTGACTTAGAGCTCAAGTATGATCCACTTGGGACTGGGGTGATGGGGTGCAAGTGGTAGGGGCTCCTCGTTATGGGTCAGTACAGGGGGTTCTCTTTATGGGTCAGCATAGCTCTCTGTGTTCTGCAGGAGTGGGCACCAGTGCTTGCTGGTTGAAGTCAGCCACAATCCCTGCCAGCAGGAAGAAGGAGGTGCTGTCCCTATCCTTGCCATAGTAGCCCCACTAAAGATGGACAGCTGGCCTCCTTTCCAGGCTCTGGGGCCTCCCCATCTTTGCCACCATTTCCTAATGTGTTTCTTCTGACCAATTAATGAACGGTCCAGGTATATTCTTTGCATGCATAATTATAATGTTGGCATATGATATTTACTTCATGAGTTAGAGCAACGTATGTCACCTGGAATACAACGATATGCACTTTGGCCTTCAAAGCAATCTTCACAAAAGACTCAGAAAATCCTAAGGCTCTTACACTAATTTTACATGAAATGCAGCTATTATATTTGAAAGGTTGTTCTGCTTCTGAACAAAATATATATTTTTTTAATCTAATGTTAAAACAGGACTTCAATACAAAGGCTGGTGGAGTTTAAGTACTCAAATAAACACACACAATAAATTTCGTGAATTTTGCATGTGCTTTAAGTATTTGTATATAACATTAGGATATGACCTTAAATTGTTAAAATGTGTTAGTTCAGCTCATTTCTCCATTTATGCACGTGACACATACTCGATATATCTTGGCTATGTGATTTTAATTACTTTTCCTCTAATAAATATGCTCTGAATTATCATTTTTCTATTGTAAATTATAAGTTATCTTTAGTTATACCATACATACATGTTTATATTAAATTGTACATATATTTATAATCCATTAAAATGTTATTACATTCTTCTATTAAGTAAATTTGTCTTTCCGTTTATATATGTGTGTGTGTGTGTGTGTGTGTGTGTGTGTGTGTGTGTGTAACTGATTATGTATATAATCATTTAGGATATTTGCAGTTGTGACAGCACTAAATCTCAAACTAGCTTAAACAAAATCAATAATTTCTCTCTATATTATGACAGATATTGCTACCAAAATTTTTAGACTTAAAATCCTCTTTTAGATGACAATTAAAGAATAATAAAAGCTAGCCTCATTTCTCAGTGTCCATCTTAACTGCCCCAAATATCTGTTTTTGCTTAACTTATATGTCTAACTATGAGCTAATATTTATGGATACACTGATAGGGCAGTTTGGGTTTCAGGTTCATCTCCTTAGACATGAGAGGTAAGTAGCATATCAAGTGAATATGTGGCTCTTTCTGAAAAAAAAAAGTTTGTTTTATTGCTTAAATTTGGTTAAAAAATGTAATGTGCAGAGTGCTGGCCTTTGTACAAATTTAGCACTTGATGAAAAATAGTCTTTATTATTTCTGCTTTTTAATGTGCTTCATTATTTTGGAGGCTCCCTTGACTCTTTCAACAAACATCTTGAAAAACATATTGCATTATGAATGAGAGAGACATAATCAAAACCATTCTTTTTCTTAGTCACAAGGCTAAGCTCCTAGATGCCAATAATGGACAAGCTTTAGGTTAAAAAATAATAATAAAGAAGAAACAGTGATTGACTCTGCAAACAGGAGGTTAAAATGAAATAGCAAACGAAAAGATAGGTGAACAAAATTAGCTATCCGGAGTGATTTATTTTCATTGTCCATGTGTTTTTTAACAGTTTATACTTTAAATTATAGAACTTTTTCTAAAAAAGGTTTTATACTTCCAATCAAGATGGCAGAGTAGATGGATGCTGTGCTTCCCTCCTCCCATGACTACATTAAAATTGCAATTAAAATATATAAAAATCAACCTGGAGACACATCTGAAGACTAGATGAACAAAAGTCATATAATTAAGAATATAAAGATGAAGCCACCTCAAGACTGGTAACATGGATAAGGACACGAAATGGGCTGATCCCATACCCACTGGTGGCAATCAACAATTAGGAGGGGTATGTTGACTGCAAAGATGTCCCCTGAGCAGCAAGGGGACCTAGCCCCACATCTGGGCTCCCTAGCTTGGAACATCAGTGCCAAGAAGAGCAGCTCCCACAACATCTGGCTGTGAAAATCAGCCAGCATTTAGAGGAAAAAGATAAATTTTGTGGCTTACTCAAAATCTCAACTAGAAAGTAATATAATCTGTAATAGAACCTAGGGCACTTTATTTCTCTAAAGGTAATGGTCCTCAATTTAAAAATATATATATAAATTATATTTGTAAACATTATATTTTGTTAAAGTGAATTGTATTTATAGTCAATGGTTAACCTAAAAGAATATGTTACTTTAAATTGTATATGAAAGCCAAACATTAATACAAAATAATCTTTTAAAAACAATCTACTAATTTCAAAATAATAGCCGTTAATTTCCCAGCATGCTATCATTCTTTCTTTTGCCTGCTTATCGAGCATAGTATTTGACTATAATGATAGATGTGTTATAATGACGGTGACAGTAATCAAACATAATGTAGCTAGTTTGGAAACCAAGCATGGACAGTGATAATCACAAAAAGTCATTAACACTTAATCTAAAATGAAAATATTCTAAGCTTTCACATTTAATTTAAATTGATTTTTTTGGTTAAAGAGTGTACACATAGAGTTTCATTCATTAAAGTTATCATTAACTTTAATTTTTAAACTTTTCCCCATTATATACCAATAGGTATCTACTTAGAGACTTCTGCAAACTGATATTCACACCATCACCAGGTTTTATAGCTGAAGTGCTTTAAATCGAACTACTATAATAGCACTGTTCTTGACAGTGTCAGTGTGATTAGAGCTGACAAGAGCTAATGTACATTCTGTCTGCTGATAGAAATTCCTACATGTTTCCATTGTAACATAAGCTTCTGCTTAAGCATAGTTCTTTGGGAAAATAGACAGAAATATGAAAAGCAAAATGAGATAAAGAGGATGGAATAGAAGGTGAAAAAGATAAGCAATGAGAATAAGAAATCTTCAATGACTAGGACAGGAAAAACAAGCAAATGATTTGTGGACTTCAAAGTCTGATTGCTGCCATAAAATCACATAGGATACAGTAGTTACATTAGTTATAGGTCACATTAATCTAACCTGGATTGTAAATAAATGGAAGATATTGGTTTGAGCTGATTTGCATATTGTTGGTATTTCGAATATAGAAACATTACCTTAAAGAAGAATGCGAGAATAATCTTTCAACCCTTTAAAACATGTCTTTAGGAATGGCTTAAATGATGCTCTCAAGCATAACACTTAATTATAGGTTCTGGATGGACTTTAGTATGAAACACAATATCAAGAGACACTTTATCAAGGTACTCCCAGTTTTATATCAAAATGTTTATATCAAACATTTTATAATTTGATAAACTTGTATTATGTTACATTTAATATACCTGTCTGATAGAGAGATGGAGAATGAACATGAGAGTGAACTCATCTTTATGATAAAAGCTACATTTTTTTATTTCACAAATATTCTAGAAAAATCCTATACAGATTTTGTTTTATTCTTTCTCTTCAAATTAATCTCCCCAAAGTTTCCCGAAATATTAACCCTATATTTTCCTAAAACATTAAAATTCTAATATTATAATAAATTGGGAACATACTACAATAATAAAATAATTATTTTTTTAGGACATGGCATATAGAATGGATATAGTTTAAAAATAAAAGAGCTGCAGATTTTAATGTTGTTATTAAACAAAATTCAAGATATTTGCAGCCCAAGTCCTACTAAGATAATAATTAAATAATGAATCCAATCTAGCATTACATAAAGAAGTTTCCATTTTTCCACTATTATCACCATATTTTGGGGCAGCACAGTGTAATAAATAGTTCAAGGAACTTGGCATCAGAAAGATTTTGATTAGTATTCCTCTACTGCCATTTGTTGACTTTATGAACTTGGTCTAATTACTAATACTCTTAGGAATCTTTCTCCTCAAATATGAATCATGTTTAATGGTTACTGGGTTATATGGACGGTTAAATATGTGAAAGAGATGGTATGTGAAGGTGCATGTTTCTCTTTTCCTTTATGCCTTGGGAGAAAGAGCCCTTTCACTTATGGAAAAGGATGTACTCTTTTAATTGATGTGGTCCTTAAGACAGTCTTTCGATTCATATTTGTGTCATGACCACCATCTTATTATTGAGTGGAGAAACATAGTCAAGTCTAAAGTGTGATACAGGGTAATGAAAACCATCTGCCTTTATAAATCAAGGGAAATATTAAAAATGATAAGTCAAAATATTTAGTTAATGAATAAATGACAATCACCTACCCATCATTAGCAGACCTGAGTCATAGGATTCACACGCAGAACTTGTATATGAAGATTCTGAGCCCCATCTGAGCCTCTTAACTAAGTTGAGTATGGGAGGAGGAAGCGGTGGGAAAGTGCTTAATGATCAAACTGCCGGACTCTCAAACTCTAAAGCAAGTAGCCCAAAGGGGGGAAAAAAGGATAAAGGTCTAAGATATTGGCATTTAAAAAAAAAAAACCTGCAGTATCTAGTTATGCTGATTCTGTTTCTACTGACTCTTGCTGGGCTACTCAAATAGTTAAAATTTTATTTAAAGTAAAAGTTCTCAAATGTTGGTATTCAAACTAATCACTTGAGGGAGCTTATAAAATATTAGGAAACAAATCCCAAATTACTAAATAAAAACTATGAAAAATCAGACAAACATCTAAATATTTGTAAAGATTCTGAAATAATCCTGATGCAAGTGTAAATTTGAGAACCTCTGGTTGAGACAAGAGAGTGACTTTGCCAAGAAACAAATTTCTAAACTATATTTGATTAAACAATATATTGCCAAAAATTGACCCCCAAATCTCAGGAAAATGAATGACAAAAATGCTTGGAAATACATTATTTTTTTTTACAAATGTTCTCATTATAGTACATAGTGAATGGAATTGTTAGTATATTAAATTCTGAAGAAGAATTGTAGATTGTAAGGTGTTTAGCTCACTGACTATCTTGCACAAGAGGAAAAATTTAGAATGCTCATTAGGAGGGTTTGATTTGATTCCTTGGATCATATTTGTTGATGCCAGACAGAGTAAATGTAGCTTGATTAAATGTATTTGAAAACATTTGATTGCAAAAGAATAGTTTTAAGTGTATTCTATGTTAGCATTTTATCATAAAAAGAGAGACTGGAATAAACTATATGGGTAAAAACTAACAGATTTAATTTCTATTTTAGAAAATGAAGATATTGCTACACTTGGATTGGAGCATCAAACAATCTTAAAAAATATTGGAACAGGTTTTTCTTTAATTAATTGTGAATTCTATGATTATCTCATTGGTGATCAAATTTTTGGAGTAGGATAATCTATTTTTCAAATCAATATTTAATAATATGGAACCCAAACAAATTAAAAACTGATAGTTCCTTTGCTGTTTCAGTAAAATGTTTTTCATCTTTAGGTAATTATTGTATATTCCTTTATGTAAAATAAATATGTTAAATAGACAAAAGTGATCAGCTTTTGTTGGTGTGACTTGATTTAGGTAACAGAAACAAGTGCCAACCTGCTTACCCTTCTCTGCCAGTGACACGGAATGGTTTGAAATCTACTCACCTTGTACTAAAATGTTAAACACAAAAGTACTACATTCCTGGTATTCAGGTATATTAAAAACAATTGTTTTAGTATTGAGCAGAGACTAAGGAATTCTGTGATGTGTTTGCTTATATGCTCATGTGTATATTTATAATGTGCTTTTATTTATTTGTAATTTTTTGTGACCGAGGCTCTATCATAAGATAGTTTCACTTAACTAATGAGATCTGAACACCTTCTATGTTTCAATACGGCTTTGCTCATTTCAGCTATTCATTCTATATCCAGTGCCCTAGATTAGAAGTAAAAAGTAATAAATAATAATAGGCACTCTTGAGAATTGCCTAGAAAAGCAAGCTAGTGCTTCTTAAGAGATATGAGAATGAAACTATAAAAACAAAGCTTCTTAACTAGAATATACAAGATTTTGATAACTCTGGTTATGACTCAGATAACTCTACATACTCTATATAGAAATATATAAAGAAATTTTTAATAAAATATTCTGGTATGTACAGAGTTGTTCATGGTTTAAAAGAGAATAATTTATGATAGTTAAAAAGCTAATTAATGTGTGGTATGAAGATAGGCACAAAAAAAAACATGTGATTCTGGATGCAAATATAATTTAAGAAAGAGCTGGAAACCTGTAAAAAAAAAATCTTTCCACGTAACCACATGTGCTGAAGGTACCAGTATAGCATTTGAAGCAATGAATTTTATGAGCGAAGATTGGTTCAAGAATTTTAAAAAGCATTTTAATTTACATAATGTGAAGTTAATAGGAAAGGAGGCATCACTTGAATATGTAACTGAGAAAGTATTCCCCACCAAGGCAAAAACACAAAGAGAAGAGCCATAGGCAGAATAAATTTTAGTTAGAATTAAACCATTCAAAAATGAAATAAAATATGTTTCTAAACGTACATTTGTGCTGTTTGTGTGAAAACAAACACAATATAGCAGCAATCACAATTATTTACTAATACTGTTTTAGCTTTGACAATTTAGTTTGTTTATAATTAATATTACTATAATAATGACACAGTAAATTATAAAATATATTTCATTTTACTAGAAAAAACTAATTCAATATGAAATTAAATCAATTAATATCAAATTAATATTAGTATTTTATATTACTGTTTGGGAACTAAATTTAAATGTTCATTAAAATAATGTAATATTTTATAAGGGGATTGATATATATTAGTGATTTTCACAAATATGGAGATCTACAGAAGTCTTATAAAGAATTATTCACATGTCCAATTTTAATGTCTTCTTTCAGAAAATGTGATATATAGATACTGACGAATGTTCATTTTTTTTAAGATACTAAATAAAGTAGCACATTTCTACTTTAAATAATATGCCATTTTATGTGATAGTGTATATATAGAAAAAGATGTTTTCCAGAAGGATACAAGAAGCTTTCTGTTTCTGTTATGTATGAGAGTTTTCCTTTAACTTTTTCTATTAAAAAACTTCACCAGTTTGATGATTATTTGAGTTATGTGGTTAAACACAAAAGCCTTTTCTTGCTCTGAGGAGGTTGTTTCAACCCCAACCTATATATGTCAGGATAGGCTAAACATATGCTGTAGTAACAAATACCCCTCAAAATCTCATTGATAGGATTTCAGAAGAATATTTCTTGCTCATTTTAAGTTCCATGTGGTTTCAGATATTTCTCAACAAAAGCTATCTCCCATGTTTAAACTCAACTATTGAAGCCACTCTCAGCTTGTAACTCCTTTTTGTTATGAGATAAAGCCTTTTCTGTTATATTGTTCTGGCAGGGGGAGAGCAAGAGAATAGAACTCTCTAATGACTTATTTTCTGTCTTAGCCTAGAAATGACACATTTCTTCTCTTCACATTTTAATGACCAGAAATACTCACATGACTCTGCCTAATTAAAAGAAATGTTGAATGTGCGGTCTTTTTTTTTGTACAAGACAAGGAAAAATAGATATAATGATGAATTCTTGTAATCTCTGCTTCAAAAACTTAGCCCAAATTTACAATGTTTTTGTTTAAGATAGTAAAATCAGTCCAATGTTAGGGCACTGATGTTAAGAATTAGATAAAACTATTGTTTGCAAGATCATTTAGTTTATTTAACATAATAAACCTATTATTTTACAAAATAAATGAAGGATAATATACTATTTTTAAGAAAAAATTGGATAGTATGATTGGCTTCTAAATATAAAGTTTCCACACACAATCTCCAAATAAATAAAGCCAACTGTAACCTATGCCAGGAACATAATTAGGAGATACAGCTTGCTAAAAACTCCAATTTATAGGTATAGGGGGAAAAACATCCAAAACATTCCTGTAGCCTTCTCTTGGGTAGAATGAGCAATAGAGACCTTAAAATAAGACATATATAGTATTATCCTGGAAGGAAAAAGACTGACTCTGAGTGGCAGAAGAATTAGAACATGTCAAATGCCTGTGGATCAGAACAATGGCTATTAGGGTACCAAAAGGAAAGGACTAAAACATCTGGAGTCAGAAATAAAAAAATGGAGAAGCATAATTTTTGTGGAGACATTATTGGAAGCTTGGTGGTAAAGAGAGAGAGGGGGGAAAAGCAGTGAAAAATATGAATTCTTCAGAGACAAAAGAATATCACAGCATCAGAAGAAACTATCTCTTCTACCTCTAGCATACTCAGAAGAAAGACAATTAGTAAAAACATTTCAATGTGCCATCAGATTTCGGTAAACTTGAACTAAGAATTTTATTCCGCCATTCAAATCCCTCAACCTCATCTACATGTAATTAACTATAATAATGTTTCAGAAAAATAAAAGATACTTACTTTAAAATACACAGAAAAATTCACAGCATTCATTTCAGATCTACTACAAGAAGAAAGCAGAAAGTAACTGTCAAAACCTTTCATTTGATAAAAATACACATCAAAAACAATTGTGAAGCAGAGAAAAATTAAAATAGAACACTCTGATATAAATTAAATAACATTCAATAAGAATAGCAAAATGACAGGATACTATAAATCATAAAGTCAACAACTCAGAATATAAATGGATTGTAAATAAGCTAAAAAACAGGAAACATGAATTAACCTTAAAAACAATTTGCTAAGTGAAAGAAGCCAGTCACAAAAAATATATTGATAGGAGATGTCCAGAATAGACAAATCTTTAGGGAGAAAATAGATTGTTTAGGGCTGGGGAGATGAATAGGAAGTAACTACTAATAAGTACAGGTTTCTTTTTGGAGTGATGAAAATGTTCTGAATTTCGATTGTATTGATGGTTGCGAAGTTTTTGAATATCCAAAAAACCATTGAATTATATACTTTATGTCAGTGTACTGTATGGTATACAGATTATTTTTAATAAAACTGTACAATACATGAAAATTTTAAATCAAATTTTCTGAACTGAGGAAAAAAGTCAAAAGAATAGACAAAAACAAAGACTAAATTTTAAAATTCTCAAGGAAGAATGATTTGACTGAAAGTATAGTAAGGAAATTTGAGTAGAGGAATAAAAGCAAAGAAGATAACTATAATGAAATAAAACAAGAATAAAATAGATGAGAGAACACCATAGATTTAGAATATAGGGAACAAAGACCTATCATAAGTATCATTAGAATGTCTGAAAAAGAAATCACAAGATAAAACTGAACTGATGTTTAGAATTATAATCAAAGAAAAGTCTCTGGAATTCAAAGATGATCTGAATCAACATTTTGAAAGGGTCTACTTATATCTTGTTATATTGACTCAGAATGATAAATCTTGATATATATATGTGTGTATATACATATATATCTTAAAAACAAAGATAACAAAAACCACTTATCTTTCAAATTAAAAAGACCAATTACATACAAAGGAAAGAAACGAGAATGATGCAAAATGAAAATCAAGTGATGGTGAAGTAATATTGTCAAAAAACGCAAGAGAAGATAAGGAAGTTCAAGATTTTATACTCAGTAAAAATACCATTTAAGAATCTCAGCCAGAGGTACCCTTAATCAATAAGATGATGGACTAGGAAGCTCCAATTTCTTATTCCCCCACAGCTACATTTAAAAAATAACTAGACTGCCTAAAATAACTTTATAGAAGCTCTAGAAATTAGTCAAAGATCTACAGAAACCAAATCAACCTCTACTCATGAAAAAGCCACATTCAAAATGATAGGACATTTCATGTTGTTTATTTACTCTTGATCCTCCCCATCCCCAACACATCCTGGTTTAGAAGAAGTTGAGGCCTATTTCTCAGTTAACTTCCTTGGACCAGAGAGAGAGCAGAACAGACCAAATCTGCAGCAAACTAATCTGTCTTGGGGCTTCCAGAAGTATTGTTCTCCGTATCACCTAACTTAGAGCTTAGAGTAGGAAAAACCACGAGTGACAGTGGACATGGCTGCTGAAAGCCACAGGGTAACTGCAAACCTGCAGATGCATTGGATAAGAGATTACTGGTAAAGGATTAGAATATAATAACTAAGGCCCTGAGAATAAGCAGGAGTGATACTCAGGGAAATTAACATAATTAAAAGAAGCCAAATATACTCTGGCAGTGGAAACAAACAGACAAACAAACAAACAAAAAATGAAACAAACACAGACCCAGAGAAGTATGCTAAAAACAGAAGGTCTGAGAAAATTTCAGCCCAAGTGATGGACTGATACTAAGTATTAGAATGTTCCCTGATAATTCGTAGAGGTTTTCAACTGCATGGAGCCTACAAATACTGGGAGAGATAGTTGCTTTTGTAGTCAAGTACCCATTTTTCAACGAAACATCATAAGGAACACAAAGAAATAGGGAAATGTGGCCTATTCATGCTGAAGACATGGATATTCAAAGACATGTCAGTTTAAAATAGATTGTTATGACTAATGTAATGATACATTCTAAAATTTACATGGACTCTCAATGGACTCAGAGTAGCAAAACAGTTTTGAAAAAGAAAAGCAAAATAGGAAGTTTTATTCTTTCTGGTTTAAAAACTTAATAGAAAACTACAATTCTCAAAACAGAGTGTATGGCATAAATACAGATACGTAGATGAATAGAATAATGTAGAGAACCCAGAAATAACCTCTTGCATATGTGGTCAAATGATTGGACAAGGATCCCAACACTATTCAGTGAGGAAGAGGACAGTCTTTTCAAAAAATTGTGTTGGAAAACTGGATATCCACTTGCACATGAATGAAGATGAGCTCTTACTTTAAATTGTCTATAAAAATTAACTCAAAATGGATCAAAAACCAATATATAAAAGCTAAACTATAATCTTAAGAGAAAATATAGGGGGAAAGCTTCATGACATTGGAATTAGCGATAATTTCTTTGGTATGACACTAAAAACATAGGCAACAGTACAAAAAATAGATTAACTCAACTTTGTCAAAATCAAAAACTTTTCTGGGTCAAAGGGCACTCTATCAACAGAGTGAATAATCAGCCCATGAAATAGGAGAAAATATTTGCAAATTATGTATCCAAAAAGGGATTAACATCTAGAATAGATATGAAACTCCAATCATGCAAAACAAACAAAACAAAGATAAAAACCCATTTATAAAATTAGCAAAGGACATTTCTCCAAAGAAATACAAATGATCAATAAGCACACGATAAGATGCTCAACATCACTAATCATTAGGAAAATGTAAAACAGACTCATAATGATATATCACCTGATAACCATCAGGATAGCTATTATGAAAATAAACAACCAAAAAATAATAGATGTTGGCAAGAATATGGAGAAATTGGGATCCTTTTGCATTGCTGGTGGGATGTAAAATGGTGCAACTATGATGAAATTGGTACTGAAGTTCAAAAAAGTTAAACACACAATTACCATGTGACCTAGCAATTTCACCCAGAAGAATTGAAAGCAGGGACTCTAACAGATATGTGTATGCCCGTGTTCGCAGCAGCATTATTCACAATAGCCAAAAAAATGAAGCAACTTGAGTGTACATTTACAAATGAATTTAAAAAATGAGTCATATATGGAGAATATTATTTGAATATTATAGGTTATTATATGTCCTATATATTATAGAATATTATTCAAGCTCAAAAAGTAAGGAAATTCTTGTTTAGCTACACATGGATGATTTTTTTAGACATTATAATATGTGAAATAAGCCAGTCACAAAAGAACAAATACTGTATGATGAAACCAAGGGAAATTGTGACTTTGATTAAATTTAGATTTAAATCCTAGCTCTAGAAATCATATACCCCTCAAGGACCTAGCCTTTCCTCCAGATAATCAGCAATCCTCCAGGCAGCAGAACACAATGGCCAGGACCTGACTAATAGTCATATAGTCCAGACCTCTGACAGGCTACAGATAACATCTTGACATGTTATGTTTCAGTTCCTGAGCCTTAAAGTGGAATGACACCTCCCAAGCCCCACTGCCTACTTTTCTATTAAACTGGACAGAGGGACACTGGAAAAGACCTCAAAGCTGTCCTCAAGACCTGAAGAAATGATTTATTATCCTTACCTCACCTCCAACCAATCAGTTCCCAGCACAACCCCAACCACCTACATGCCATTAAGAGTCAGGTCTTTAAAGCATTAGCTCCCCACCTCCAAATTGGCCAATTCAATATTAAATTATCTTTTTTTCTCTATACTGCAAACTTCTGCTCATGCATTTCTTTGAGTCAGTGAGTGCAGGCAGGCAGACTCAAGGAAAAATATTGGGGTTACGATAACAATGATTCCACTTACATGAATTACCTATAAAAGTCAAATTCATAGGATAGAAAGTAGAATGTTAGTTTCCAGGGGCTGGTGGGAGGGTGTAATGAAGAATTATTGTTTAATGATTATGGAGCTTAAATTTGGGAAGATGAAAAAAGTCTGGAGACAGATTATAGTGATATTTTATGAACAACGTGAATATATTTTAGGCCACTGAAATGTACACTTAAAATACTTAAAATGGTCAATTTTATGTTAATACTAAATAGAAAAAGAAAATAATCTCATTTCTAATTATCTCTACTTCAGTAAACAAATAAGTAAATAAATAGGCAAAATTCATGGAATAGTATTTCTAAAAGTATTTTCTAAATTATCTAGTAAAGACAAGATTCATCCTATATTCTGGCAATACAGCTGATGAATGTCTTAATTATTTATTTAGAAAAGTGAGACAACATTCAAAAATACCATGTAAATATTATATATTTAACAAAATAAAAATCAAATAGCAAAACTTTGGTGAACCGAAAAAGACAAGAAAATAGCATATTCTTTTTAATAGTTAAGGAGTCAAATCATGTAAAAATTTTTGCTAATAATCCAAATATTAGAAGTACAGAGAAAAATTCTAATTTGTAGTTTTAAATATTTAAGTCTAATGAATGAATAAATGTAAATAAACATAATTCCATACAAAAGCTGTTGGAACACACACACACACACACACACAAACACACACATACCCTACAATGTAAACAAAAAGAATAAATAAAAAAAAAGAAGGGAGACATATAATGAAAATATAAATTAACTAAAAGAAAAAAGTAGAACTATTGAATAAATCAAAAACAAGTTCTTTGACAAAATAGAAAATTATCAAGTTTGACAATTAGAAAGAAAACACAAAATATGAGGGAAATGAGAGGGGAAAATAATACTGAGTGATGACAAAATTTGCAAATCATGAGATAAATTTGTACAAATGTTTACAAACAAATATAACAATTTAGATTAAAATAAATATTATCTAAAAAGTTTATTAAGTATTTCTTAAGTGCACACTAGTAGAGATATAATAACAAATTTCCCCAGAATGAATAGAAGTTGTTACAAACAACCACATTAAAAGGCACTAGGCTAGATATTTCTCAAGAGAATTCTATTAAACCTCACAAGTTAGGTAATCCCTGGGTTACCTGACTTATTCTCATAGCCTAGAAGACTAAAATCATCCAGATTCTATTCCTTGAAAAACAAGTACATTTGATGCTTAAACCTGTTAAAGATTGCTCGATATAGAAAAATGTACATCAATTTTATTTGTGAATATCAATGCAAAATCTTTAATGGAAAAAGAAGTAAAAACATTCTAAAAGTACATTCAAAAATATAGTTCAACCATAGCAACTAGTCAGAGACTGTTCACAGTTTGGTTTTCTGGTCACTTAATGTATGTTTTATCCTCCTTCCCGTATCACCTTCTCAAGCAATACAACTCTATCATCCAGTCATTATATCCAAATCAAAGTTTAGGATTTCTGGGTGATCAACTCATTTTGTTAACATCTGATTAATTCTTTATGATCAGATAACCTATATATGACAAAGAAAATTTACCTGCCCCGCTACTGTCCTCAACACATACCCAATATACAAAGGTGCAGCAAAAAGTGTATAATTGCAATTAAAACTGTCACTCAAGAAGGCAAGAAGGAAGGAAGGAAGGAAGGAAGGAAGGAAGGAAGGAAGGAAGGAAGGAAGGAAGGAAGGAAAAATTAGAAATACGCAGCAGTCATTTGACCATATCAATAATAACTTCCCACTGGGCCCAATCTAGAAAATTTTTTGACTCTGACACAATTGAATCCCAATTCTGCTTTGTGAGAGTCCCTCACCATTACACTATTCTCCAAAGCCTCCTAATGCCACCCTGTAGAACTATTCCTTTTCCATTATCATCATTATACATATTTGAAGTGGCTGTTGGCATGCATACCTTCTTTGGAGACTGCCCAATTTTTACTGTCCCTTCCTATTGGTTCATGTTTGGAAGTGGAGTGTTGATTTAAGTTTCAAATAAGCAACGGTAATTTTTAGTCGGCTCTGATTAATTGACAAGACAATTTCTCAAAGACTTATTGAGCATCTGATCTACTTGTTTCTTACTTGTGTACCAGAAACCACCTAACCACATGCAAAATTACTTTCTAAATGTAATCCTCAACTGTTTCATTTATTTTCTTCCTAGACTATTCTCTCTCTCCTTCCTTCCCCTCCCTGTGCCCGCTCTCTAATGCTGAACAGCTTTGAACACCTTGAGGTTATCTGAAATAATAGGCTTATCTAGATCAGAAAACCCTTAATCTGAGCTTTGCACAAGGCTCTGCTCTTGTGCTATGTTCTTTTCCTGAGAAATCTATTGCTCAAATCTAGCTATTGAGAGTCCAGAAGCAGCCAGCCTTTCCCAAACTTTTAAATGTCTCCAAATGTTAGGACTGCTTTAATTTCATTTTGTAAAGTGTCTAATTCTCTTCTCAATGTATCTCTCTCATTAAGTATCTTTCTGGAAGCATAAAATAAAAGCCAATGCACACTTTAATTCTCATATTTCTTAGAACTACAGATTAGCAGGCAACAGCTACTAAGATTACTTAGTCTATTAAGTTATCAAGGGCAACAGCTTTGAGATATTGCTGCTGCCCAAGAGGTTGACATATTTTTGAGCTCTGATGTCAGTTTCTTAGAAACTACCAGCTGATTGCTAAGCCAATCCATGTAGCAGGGGTCCTCAACCCCCAGGCCGTGGAACAGTATGGGTCTGTGGCCTCTTATAAACTGGGCTGTACAGCAGTAGGTGAGCCGTGGGCAGGGAGCAAAGCTTTATCTGTATTTGTAGCCACTCCCCAGCGCTAGTATCACCTCCTCAGCTTCACCTCAGATCTTCAGGTATTACATTCTCATAGGAACACCGATCCCTGGTGCCAAAAAGGTTGGGGACTGCTGCCCTATCAAGTATGATCATGGTGAAATCATTTCACTCCGAAGTACTAATTCTATATTAATTAAGGAAGCGCTACTGTTATATAAGTGACAAAAATGTGTAGCAGCTCAATCATAACAGGAATTTATTTCAAGCTCATATAAATTTTAGTTAATGTCTCTGATCTATTTGTTCTTCTCTTTCAAGAAATGACAAAATCCCAAGTTCCTTCTATTATGATGGAAGATGGCTATGCCATCTGCACCATATGTCTTTTCAGAGTCAATGTACATATTAATCTCAAGACAGTACAAGGAGAAAGAGACTGGAGAACTATTTAGGGTCAGTTTTTATTGCTCAATATTAGAAGCAGCCCCATAACTTTTATTCACATACTGTTGGCACAAATTCTTTCAGCAGCAGATTGTTGTTACATTGTGCTAAGCATTAGGCCTGGGGTGGCTAGAAAGTTTTCTCTGTGTTCCTGTTCCGCCTTCATTCAGCTTTCAGTTGCTTCTGCATACCTCCACCATGGAGGTAGGTTTTCTTTCCATGCTCTTGCCCTGAAGCTACACATTTCTTTAGCTTTTAATCCTTTGTTGGAATTACAATAGCGGCAGTTCCCCTGGTGTAGCCTTAGTGTTGTTTACCTGGGCCCTGGAGATAGATAGCACCTTCTCAGTGTCTTTGTACTCCTCTCTGTGGCAGCAAATTGATTTCTATCTGTGGTAGGTGTTAGAAAGAAAAGAATTCCCTTCCCTTCCCTACGTAGCAGCAAAATTCTGTTTCATATCTGTGTAACATCTATAGTCCAGGAGGCTTTTGTGGACCTTCCATAGACACAAAGCACTTTTACCCTTCCTCTAGAAGCTATATCTTTCTGCCTGCTTTATGGCAAAGAGAATTTCCTATCCTAGACAGATTTTGTTCCTTCCACTTACATGAAGGCCTTATGGTTGAGAGGGTTTGCTGCTCTCACCTCTACCTCTGTAGCTAAAATGGTTAAAGACTCATTTCCTATGAGAGGAGGGTCCAGGGGAGCAATGTGACCAATAATCATTTCATGCATGCCTGTACCACTGAGGGGACTTGCTCCTGTCTTCAGCCCTGCCCAGTCTTTCTCTTGAGAATCTGGAGGAAGCCAGTGGCTCCCAATTATTCTATACTGAGGCCAGCCCAACTAGAACTTTAGTAATTCATCATTTAGTCAACTTTTCACATGCTTCTTTCGAAGTTCACTATATTTTCTCTGAAAGTTCATTTGTCCTTTATCTCCTAAGACGGGATGGTCAGTCTTGAAATTCAATTCCTTGGTTGCCTTTTGACAAGTCTTCAATATTTTCAAAAAGTGTTATGCTTTTTTTTTTTTTTTTTTTTTGCCTCTTTCGGCTGTTAGGATAGGAGTCATGTTCTCTTACTTTCTACATAGTAAGTGGAAGTAGAACTTTCCTGATCATTTACTATTGTCTTTTACTATGCTATAATCTCCATTAAGGTTTTATTTATTACTGCAAATTGATGTATGTAATGCAGTGCCTGGAATATAATAAAAATGAGACTTGAAATGTGGATAAATAAATAAATAGTGTATTAACTAGAATATGTAGTATTCTAACAGGCAAATAAATAATATTTTATTATATACATGCATATCTTTTCTCATTTCCCTCCCCCCCAAAAAAAGCCATATACTTTTATTTAACTCTCATATTTCTAAATTTTATGCTCTTGTGGTACTTTTCACAATCAAATCTTGTGAGTCTGTACGGAGATGTATGTGTAAATATTTGATTAACGTTTATTTCTCCTATCCAACTGTAAGATTCACAAGGATATATTTTTTGTTCATTATTGTTTTCCTAACATCTAGAACACTACCAAAATAGGCCCTCAAATAACTGTTGAATGAAGTAAGGGAA
>NW_006442508.1:4690268-4702429 GCF_000325575.1 Pteropus alecto | reverse complement strand
CAGAAAAATCATAAAATAATACAATATTGTTTATTTTTTGAACGTGATAAAAAAAGTTTAAGGAATCATATTTGGAAAAAAATATATTTAAATTATTCAGTCCAAACTCTGTTGAATAAATGAAGAAATTAAGGACAGAAAAAATTAAATGAGTCTCCCAAAGTCACAGAACTCGTTAGTGGCTGAGCCTAAAATAGAAACTAGGTCTCCTGACTCTAAATCTATTGTTCTCTTGATTTGAGCTCTCTGAGAAAAAACTCTCTTTAAAACATTGGTTTCTGGATATAAAAATGCCCATGTTGAGAAAAAGAGGTAAAGGAAGATAGAATTCCAAAATGTATCTCACCCACAATGCCCAAACAGATGGCCATACTGCAACAATTCTCCCAGGGAAGTTATATTCAGAGAAGGCATCGCATCACCAGGTCACATAATCCCAATGGATCGTAAATGAATTCACAGTATATTAGGCAGCATAGCTATTGCTTCTGAAAGGAAGATAAATGCAAAATAGCTTTACTTTCATGCTCTAGCTGGTGATTTCTCTGCTGTGTCCTTTTTAACATAGGTAGGAAAAAAAAAAAGAATAAAGTTGGCCAGACATTTCAAGTATTCATAAGCTTAGAAAAAATGTAAAAAATTAATCAATTTCTTGAGTGCCAAATATTATTAGACACCGATTTTAGTTTCTTGATTGTTATGGTTAAGGCCTGAATTTAGTATCATGATAATAAAATGATTTTTAATTTTTTTAACAGTAAATGAGACCATCTACCAAGAAACTATATCATGGTTTTCAAACCTGCATCTCTATTAGCTCTGTCCAATAGAAATATAATTACAACTACATATTTTATTTCACATTTTTTGTTAGCCATATTTTTAAAAAGTAAAAAGAAATAAGTAAAATTAAATTTTTAAATATATTTTATTTAACCTAATATATTAAAGATATTTTAATTCAACATATAAGCAAAAAAGGGACTGTAAATGAGATGTTTCACATTTTTTTATAAGTCCTTGAAATAGAAACTAGGTATTATTTTGCAATTATCTCACCATATTTTACTTACCAAGTTTGATTTTTTTTTATTATTCTCACTTATATATGTTGCATTTGTCACTTATATATGTTGCATTTGTATTGTAAATATTATCACAGCAATGTCTTTAAAGTGCAGACATTCAGGAGAAAATCTCAGAAATATAGCTGTTTCTAGATTTGCCAATAAACCATGTTTGAATTGTCTTTTGATCTGAACGCTAGATTTTTCACTATAATTTTAAAAAATATATTTTATCTTTTTCTTTTTTTCTCATATATTTTACAATTGAAAAAAATGGTTTTGAATATCGCTCTCTTCTCTATTCAAGTACACAACAGCTCACACCTACGCTGCTGTCTGCTGGCAAGTATAATTGTTATTTCTATTACCTGGTGTCTGAGTCATTTCTGTGTAACTATTCACTATGGGCTGTGAATACTATCTTCATTACCATCTGTTTGATTTATTTAACATTGCTTCTAAGCCTGATTAATTTTTAGGATATATATAATATTTATTTCCATACTGTGAAAGTTTTTTCCTGTATTACTATTTAATCTAATAGTTATTTTTCCAAAGGTGGTAATTCTTCCAAGAAGTTCATTGTTAATTATCTTCTGAAATCTACTTTTCAGTTGTTAAGTCTTTTGCCTTCAAATGATTCAGTATTTTTAATCTTGCATTATTACATTATAATATTGCTTGAATATATTTTTTTCATATTTCCATATCATACTGAATTTCACTAGCAAAAAGTTGAATTTCTGTAATCAGAGGAGAACCATATCTTTCAACATTCTGGAATGCAGTTTTTGCAAAATAACAGATACTCTATTAAGAAAAATTATAAATTATAAATATCTCTCATGATATAGTTTAACTTATACAAAACAAATATAATTTTTAAAGTACATAATAATTTTATAATTGTCAAAATTATTTTATAACAAAACAAATGAGGTAGAAACTGTAATATCGCTTGGTAATGACTGTGTTAGGATGCTGAAGCTGTCAAATCATATGTCATTCATAAGCAAGTGAAAATCAGTTCAATAATTTTTTATAAATCTATTTCATTACCATTTTATGAATCTTACAAGTAAGTAGTCCATCTTGTACAATAAATGTTGACTATTTGAGAAATAAGAATTCTGAAACTGTAAGGCTGCAACTCCATGAAATTATTCATTCAGGTCAATGCCTTCCTTTTTTTCATGTGAGCATTTATTTGCTGTTCACTTTTCTCTTTCTTTGTCTATTTTCTCTTTACATCAGTCTCCCTGACTCTAATATCACAAATCCTAAACGTATCTACTCCCACAATCTGCTTCTCAAGATAGAGAAGAGGAAACAAATGAACAGGAGGAAAAATAATATTGGCGAAAGGGCACAAAGGAAAGAAAGGGAAAAAAGAAATGGACAATACCTAGGTTCCAAATGGAACTTTCACATTTTCTGTATATTTTCCCTGTTTGCTAATGAGCGCTACTCTAGCAGCTAACATGCATTGTGTGATAGCTACATGACAGACACAATTCAAAGTCTTTTACAGGTATTAACTGACTTAATTCTCAAAAATCTATAAGTTATATGAAATTATTATTTGTTTTATAAATACTAAAGCCTGGAAGGACTAAGAAAAATTTCCAGTCACATGGCCAGTTAGCACCAGAGCTAGAATTGGCTGAGCACTTAATAAACCTGATCTTCTGCTTCTTAACTGATCTAGAGTTGAGAAATTGTTTGTATAACAAATAAAGAATTCGTGGCAGTCAACTTTTACAAAATTAAATGTCACTTCATTAATTAAGTGACTGAGAGCTAATTGAAGATACATATATTATATTGCAACAAAAAAATATTTCTTTAAAAACTAGTTCAAATTGTACACTTTTCAATTTCCATAATCCTATTGTTTTATCATCAATATCAGTTTCTTGTTTATTTTGATTAAAAATAAATTTTTAAAAGGCTGCAAAAAATAAACTTTTTAGGAAAAGGGGATTTTCTAAGAAAAGCAAAAGTAAATTTAATATAAAGGCCAAAATGAAAATTTTTCTGTTTCTTTAGATAAAATACCATTATCCTCTACAATCTAAAATGTTTTGTCTCATTAGCATTTACTATTTTAAGGGAAGAAAGAACAAGTAAGAAAGAAAAAGGAAGGAAGGAAGGAAGGAAGGAAGGAAGGAAGGAAGGAAGGAAGGAAGGAAGGAAGGAAGGGAGGGAGGAAGAAGAAAAGAAAGAAAGAAGAAAATTACTGGAAAAAATTAATAGTAATATTTTACAGCAGCAAAAATATTAAAAGGACAAAAAATTTTAAGAAAAGATATATACCATGTAGAAAATGTATGCAATTCATTTATTGTGCCCTACCATATAATTGGCAGAGAACTATATAATATGTGAGAAAAATTTTTTAAAGATTATAGAAAATCATAGCTCAAAGAAGAAACTGTCCAATGTCCTAACAAAGGCTTTTTAAAATTAGAAAACTTAACCTAGTCAGATTTTATACCTATGTCATTCAGCTAGAGGCTTTGACACAAGTAACAAAAAATTGCATGATGAAAAAACACAGGATTGTTTTTCTTTTCCCATATCTGCATTTAATAAAATTGTTTGATTTTTTTCCATATTGGCATGTTATGAAAATTTTTTTCCATGCTCAAGTAAATTTTGGAAACACTTGGCTATGCAAATTTAAACAGCTAGTTTAACTCTCAGATTTCCTAGAAATTTTACTATTTTGACATATATTGTGAATTTTCAAGAATGCTATATAAAATATTTTATTTTATAAATACATTTGACCTCAGACCTCTCTTATTGAAGAAATATAATTTTCTATTATGGGAAATTAAATATAAAAACATAGAAAGAATACTGAAATTATAGAGAAGACATCTTGGTTTTCAACTTCCAATGTGTTATTATAGTGTCCCTAGATTATCACTTAATTTTGTAAACAAAGTTCCTTCGTTAATCTATATCGGTGAAATTTGCTTAGTTAGCATACATTCATAATCTACAACTAATTTTCTGTCAAATAAAGCAGTCATTACTAATACTGACATTTTTCAAATGAGACATTAAAGTTTTGTATACATGAAGATTGTCATAAAATAGCTGTAAGTCACTTACCTTCTCTGAGCCTCAATTCTCTTACTCCTATTTGAGAATATTGCATTATGTACATCATTTCATAATAAATCACACCATTATATTCTATACCTTAAACTTATACAGTGATGCATGTTGGTTATATCACAATAAAACTGGGGGAGAGAATATTTTACTAGATGAGACATGATAGTAGTGAATTGAACAAGTTGATCTGCAGCCCTTACTAGCTCTCATTCAACTTAAAAACAAGTGCTAGAGTTTCCCAGAAAATGTCCCTGCAACTGACACTACAGAAAATCTCTTATCTAAATTTATTTGTTTGTTTTTTTGTTTTCAAAATAGACTTTTTTTTTTAAAGCAGTATTGGGTTCACAGCGAAATTGAATGGAAGGTACAGAGATTTCTCAAATATTCTCTACCTCACACATGCATAGTTTCCTGCATTATGAACATCCCCTACCAGAGTGGTACATTTGTTACTATGATGAACCTACATTGACACATCACTACCATCCAAAGTCCATAGATTACATTATGGTTCACTCTTGGTGTTGTACATTCTATGAGATTAGACAAATGTATAACAACATGTGTCTACCACTATGGTATCACAAAGAATATTTTTATTGCCCTAAAAAATGCTCTGTGATCCACCCCTGCCCCCCAACCCCAGGAAACACAACTGATCTTTTCACTGTCTACAAGGATTTGTCTTTTCCAGAATGTCATAGAGTTGGAATCATAATATGTAACCTTTTCAGGTGATATTCTTTTACATAGTAATATATGTTTAAGTTTCCTCTATGTCTTTTTATGGTTTGATAGCTTAATTTTTTAGTGCTGAATAATATTTCATTGTCTAGATGTACCACAGTTCATGCATTCATTCACCCATTGAAGTACATCTTGACTACTTCCAAATTTAGACGATTATGAATACACTTGATCTGAGCTAAGAGGCCGAGAAGAGAAGTGATGGACAATTATAAATAGTTATAAACATCCATGTCAAGTTTTTCATGTGGACATAAGTTTTCAAATGCTTAGCTACCAAGGAGCCTGACTGCTGGATCATTACGGTAAGAGTATGTTTAGTTTTGTAAGAAACCACCAAACTTTCAAAGGATATGTACAATTCTGCATTTCCATAAGCAACGAATGAAAGTTCCTCTTGCTCCACATCCTCATCAGAATTTGTTTATTTCAATGTTCTGAGTTTTATAATCATTCAAATAGTTGTAGAGTGGTAGCTCATTGCTGTTTGTTATGTTTCCAGTTTCAATCCTATAAGTTAGCATTGTTATGTTTCCGGTTTCAATCCTATAAGTTAGCATTTGGTTTCCACTTTTAAATACAGAGCATTTGGTTTGGTATTTTGACTTTTCTCTCCACCTGGTTTTCTTTCTGTTCTTCCCTCAAGAGTAGACATTCCCATTTTCATGACTTCACACTGGGGTATTTCAACTTCATTTCTGACACCAAGCTCAATTTCCTATAACTCTTATCTCTTACCTCATATCCCAACTGAAATATCCCTAGGAGAGAAAAATAAATAACTGCCTATTTGACTAATGATTCAATCAATAAAATATCTGTTAGTTTCCATGCCAGTTTTTGAGGAAAATAACAAGAGTAAACAGCCAAGAATAAAGGATTTTATTTATAGATTGTTTGGTACACTGAACAAATACAGGCCAACTTTGGCATAAAATTAGTGATCAATAGTAAAATTGTTAATGAAAATAGTAAAGTCTTTGGGGTCAGAGTGACTGGAATTAAATATAAAATTTATCTCTTACTAGCTGTTTGTTCTTGGACAATTTAACTTGCCACTAGACTTCAGTTACCTCTTCTATAAGTTTGGAGAAATAATTCATAAATCATAAATGTCATGTGCATATAAGTGAAAAAAATTATTTTAAATCCCCAGTCTGGTGTCTAGCATATAGAAGGTACTTAATAAATGATACTCTTTTCTTTTGTCTTTCTGAATCTTGCTTTCTTAGATTGTGAATCTTTCTAATTTAGTAGACTTCTTCGAACTTGGCATCTAACATGATTGATAGTACTCTGTTGAGCTTTCAGTCCTTCTCTGCAACTACCTAATTTTTTTTGACTGAACTTTGGTATTGTCAGCTTTTACTAGGATAATCGAACTTCTAATATGTTTGCTACATTTAACCAAAAAATTATATATAATTTCATAAATCTCTGATATGTCTGAACTTAGTTTATCTTATTTACTCTAAATTTTGTTCATTCATATTTTTTATTTTTTTCTTTACTCTTCCTCACATTTAAAAATTATATTAAGCATTTCAAAACACCAGACTTGTTCTTTATATTTTTACTATTGTCTATTTTCTTTTATATTTTATTGATTTATTCACGCAAATACTCCTCAAGAGTTTTCTAGGTTTGCTATCTTCCACTTTTATAAATTTTATTTCACAAGAATCCGTTACATTTACACATTCATCATTTACCACAGAATTGAAAAAAAATCCTGTCACAATAACAAACAGCCTTCATCTTTCTGAATACAGCAGACATTTTCTATAAATTCTGTTAACCAACTATCCCACTATAACTGCCATCTTTTTTTCTGATGCCTTTCTGCTAAAACTAAAACACATTTATCTATAATATTGTTACCATTTTGTCTTCTCTCATTTTGTCTTCAGCCTGCTCTAGTGAGAATGTTGGCCTCTTTTAGTTCAATGAAATATACTTTGCCAATGTTAACAATGACATTTATATCGTCATACTCAAAATCAACTTTCAGTCTTTATCTTATTTACCTATATATAGCAAATGATACAATTGCTCATTCTTGAAGTACATCCTTGACTTTGCTTCTTGGGTGACACTCTTAGCCTTCTAACAATATTGGCTGTCTCTTTTAGTTGGTTTGCTTAGTTGGTTTCTCCATCTGATATATAGTAATTATAGTAATATTCTTCCAGGTCTCATGGCTGTACATATCATTCATGTGGGTATGATTGTCTGTATCTTTTTCCTTAAGTTCATATTCATACTTAATTTCCTATTCAATAGCTTCACTTGATTATCTAATAAACTGCTCATGCTAAACATATCTTAAGTAAAGCTCTAATCTTTGCAACTCTTGTCCTCAACTTGTTCTATACAGAAACTTTGTCATTTCAGTAAATTTCTCCATTCTTTATTCAGGTGTTCAGGACAAAAAACATTATTCATATTATTTAAATCTAGGGCATGCATGTAGAAAAAATAGTTTAACAAGTTACTCTACTATGTTTTAGAAGCTTCATACAAATGAAAACCCTCGAAAATGCAGATTATTTGTTTGTAGTTCAGGAAAAAAAATCACTAACTTTTCTCTTCGTAACACAAACGAAACAAAGCAAAACCTTGGCCCTCCCCTCCTAAAAAAGAAGAATATCACGTATTTGAAATATTTATGTGTCATGTATTTGAAAAGTTCTGGGACCAAGTATAGGTTCACATAAAGAGTAATAATTTGGGCCAGGAGGAATGATGGGATTTTCCTTTGGAAATGCTATAGATATTTTGTTTTTTCCAAATGCAGCAAGATTTAGACTACTTTTAGATAGATGTAAATGCAATTTTCGCTACCATGTGGAACTAGAGACAGTAGATATCTTAAGTTCATTAAAATCTATGTGAATACTTTATAATATCTGAGCTCAGGAAAACAACTATAACTTGACAATTCAGTAAAACCTATTTAATATAGCATAATTTTTACTTTAAAATTTAAATAATAAGCAAAGTCAAAAAATCAACAATATTGAAGAGACCAAGCAGATAGAATCTATAAAGTAGTTATGAAATATTAAATTTATATTATTTATAACCTGTAGTTCTGGCTCTCTTTCTATTCTATGTTAGTATTTCTTTTTTTTTCTTTTTTAAATTAATTAATGAATTTATTTTTTATGGTGACATTGGTTAACTAAATCCAATAAATTTCAGCTGTACACTTTAACAGTAAGGCATATATATGGTTACACTGTGTGTTCATTTCCCACAGTTAGATTTCTTTCTGTCACCACATATTTGACCCCCTTTACACTGTCTACCTCACCCGTCCTCTCATACCCCCTACCCTCTGGTAACCATTAGTCTATTGTCCATGTCCATGAGTCTCTGTCTGTTTGTTCTGTTCCTTTGTTGCTTTTAGGTTTATATCCCACATATAAGTGATATCATGTGATTTTCAACTTTTTCTGTCTGGCTTATTTCACTTATGATTACCTCGAGGTCTATCCAGGTTGTCGCAAATGGCAATATTTCATCTCTTCTTATGTCTGAGTAATATTCCATTGTATATATATGTACAATAGCTTCTTTAGCCAATCATCTATCATAGGACACTTCAGTTGCTTCCATGTCCTGGCCACAGTGAATAATGCTGCTATGAACATCGGTGTGCAAATATCTTTTCGGATAATCAATTCTTTGTTTTTTGAGGAACCTCCATACTGTTTTCCATAGTGGCTGTACCAATTTGCAGTCCCATCAGCAGTGTATGAGCATTCCATTTTCTCCGCATCCTCTCCAACATTTGTTATTACTTGTCCTGTTGAGTATAGCTATTCTAACAGGTGTGAGATGGTATCTCATTGTAGTTTTGATTTGTATTTCCCTAATACCTAGCGATGTTGAGCATCCTTTCGAATATTTGTTGGCCATTTGTATGTCCTCTCGGGAGAAATGTCTGTTCTTGTCCTCTGCCCATTTTTTTATTCAGTCGTTTATTTTTCTTTTTGTTGTTGTTATTGAGTTGTGTGAGTTCTTTGTATATTTTGGATATTAGGCCCTTATTGGAGGCATTGCTTGCAAATATATTTTCCCATTCGTATGGTTGTCTCTTTACCTTGTGGTACATCAATATTTCTATGTAATTATAAAACAATTACATGAAACACTCAGTTATGGGAAATCACTGGAGTCTGAGTTATGTTTCTAATCAAGATGAAAAGCATTATGGAGGCATCATTTCATATATTTGAAATTGTGGCAAAATATAAAACTGGCTCGAATTCTAGTTTTCCAAAATCTTCAACATTAAAATAACAATTTGACAAAACTTTACAATATTTCAATCTAAAAATGCCTGTGAAATGAAACTTAAACATTTAAATATTCAGTACTAGCCTTTGTGTTGAAATTCTAATGTGGACAATCTCTAAGATGGTCCTAAACAATACCCATCTCTTGATTTTCAAGTCCTTGTAAATCCTCTCCACCTTGAGTGTGGGCTAATATTAAGGATTCACTTTAATGACTTCTAATAAATACAGCCAAGTCATTAGATGTTATTTCTGAGATTAAGTTAGAAAACCTCTGCCTTCTGTCTTGCTCTCCTTTCTCTTACATTCTCCCTCTGATGGAACCCAATTGACCTGTTGTGAGTTGTTCTATGAAGAGGCACACATGGCAAGGAACTAATGATGTTGCTGGTCAGCACTCAAGTGATGACTAAGTTCTGCCAATAAGTCTACTTGGGAGGAAAGATTTAGATAAGACTTCATTCTCCATGTTTGCAGCCTTATGAGAGACCTTGAGACAGAGCTAACCCATGCCCAGATAACTGACCCAGAGAAATTGTGAGATAATACATATTTGTTGTTTTAAGCTGCTAATTTATGAGGTAACTTATTATGTAGCAATAGATAACTGGTATAAATCTTAATAGAAGTAATATTTACAATCTGCTTTTAATCCATCAATTCAAGATAATTAACTGTGTGATATTTCAGATAGTTTACTGATTCACTTGTATTTTTTCTATGGCACATAATTCATGATCGATAAATATTGATATTCATTAAAGCAAAAAAATGTTATTTAGATGAGATGAGGAGGAACCAAGTTTTTCCTTCTAGTAGGTGACAATTATTCTGAAATATGATGTTCATATACGACATTTAAAGGGTTGAGACCGTTTTTATTTAAGAACTGATAGTAAAGTTTGAGAGTAGATTAGTAGAATTTTTTAAAAGAATCAGTGATATTATTAAGAAAAAATTGGCTAGGGTCGAATTTGTATTGCATTTAGGGTGTACATAATACGCTTGTAAGTAAAAATTTTGTTTTCTTTTTCTAGTAGATTTTAGGATTATGTGGTTTATTCATTGTACATGCAGAGAGAGATAAAGGAGAGAGAGAGAAGGAAAGAGAGGGAGAGAGACGCTTGAGCGCGCAGACACACACATACACACACACACAGAGGAAAATCAGATGTGCTTTTCAAAATAAAGTATTAAATTACTACAGAATAATATTACCAAGTGTGTGCAGTGCCATATTTATTTTCTTTGTAATCTGTGTTATCAAAAGTCAACTAATCATATGACTGTAATGAGATATAAATACAAACCACACAAACTACTTAGACAAATTGGTTTTTCTTTGACATGCCTTAAGCTCAATGAAGATTTTTTTTCATGGCCTATAGTTCTTCCCTCTGTGAGTTTATTCACATTTAAATTTTCACATTTATGTTTTAACTATCTGCTTTGTGCCATAAGTTTTCTTTTGTAACTCTATGTGTGCAAAACAAATCTTTTTAACTTACAGTTTTGGTTTATTTAATGAGTTCAAGTCACGGTTATCTATGTTTACATTTTTAATTTTATATAATTAAATAATCAATAAAATCAATTTATACTATTGTGTAAAAAAATGAGTAAATTGTGTAAATGTCACCAGAATAACAATATACGATAATTAATTCTTATGTATACATTTCCATTATGTTTTTAAAATATCTTTATATTTTAGAAAAGAAGAGGCACTTTTTATGATGAATTTCATCAGTACTAGTTAAATTCATACTTATAGATTTATAATAGACATATCAACTACTTATCAGCATTTCACTTTTAGTTCTACAAATGAAGATGTGAGCCCGATTCAGTGTGTCTTATGACTAATCACATTTTTTAATAGAAAAGCATATAAGAGATGAAGAAAATAACACTTGCCAAGAATTTATATATTTTTTAGCTTTATTGATATATAATTGACACATAATATTGTGTAAGTTTAAGGTGGACAACATATTGATTTGATACATGTATATATTGTAAAATAATTACCACCATAGTATTAGCTAACGCCTCCATTGTGTCACATAATTGCTACAGTTCACCCTTGAACAATGAGAGAGTTAAGGGGGCTGACCCCCCCAATGCAATCAAAAATCTATGTATAATTTTTGACTATTCAAAATTTTAACTATAGTTGTCCATAGGTGTTGTAGGGGATTGGTTCCAGTACTCCCACAGATACCTAAAACTGTGAAAATAGTATAGAACAATACATACAGTTAGCCTTTCATATCCATGGATTCCCAATCGCAGATTGAAAATATTGTTTTTAGTCAATGATTGATTGAATTTGCTGGTGTGAAATCTAAAAATATGGAGGGTTAACTGTATATATACTTTTTTAATTTGTATTTTTAAATATGTATTTACTTTTTAAAAAGAATGTGTAAATGGACTCTTGCAGTTCGAATCCATGTCATTCAAGGGTCAACAGTATTTCTTTTTTGTGGTGAGAATATTTCATATTACTCTCTTAGCAGTGCTCAAGTATATAATATCATATTGTTAACTATAATCACTATACTGTACTTTGATCCTTAGACCTTATAAGTGGAAATTTGTACTCTTTGACCAACATCTCCTCATTTTTCCCACCCCCTCAGCGCCTGGCAACCATCATTCTACTCTCTGTTTCTACCAGTTCAGATTTTTTAAATTCTACATATAAGTGGTACCATATAGTATTTGTCTTTCTCTGTCTGACTTATTTCACTAAGCATAATGCCCTTAAGGTCTATCTATGTTGTTGCAAACAGCAAGATATTCTTTTATCCTTATAACTGAATAACATCCCTGTGTGTGTGTGTGTGTGTGTGTGTGTGTGTGTGTGTGTGTGTGTGTGTGCTCACATTTTTTCTATTTATTTATC
>NW_006442508.1:4653775-4690164 GCF_000325575.1 Pteropus alecto | reverse complement strand
AGATATTCTTTTATCCTTATATCTGAATATCATCCCTGTGTGTGTGTGTGTGTGTGTGTGTGTGTGTGTGTGTGTGTGTGTGTGTGATCACGTCTTTTCTATCCATTTATCCATTGACAGACACTTAGGTCATTGGTCATTCTCATATCTTGCCTATTGTGGATAATGTTGCAATGAACATGGGAGTGCAACATATCTCTTTGAGATCCTATTTTCCTTTCCCGTGGCTATACATTGAGAAATGGGATTACTGAATCATATGATAGTTCTATGTTTAATTCTGAAGAACATCTATATATAATATATATATTCACGTAATATAAAATTATCTTTGAAAAAATATCATGGGACATTTACTACATATCAGAGTGTTCAAAGTACTTTACATGATTACCTCATTTAATTCTCACACTAACCTATGATATACATGCAAATAGCATGCACAATTTGCAAATAAAGATAAATATAGAAAGTTTGAACAATTTGCCAAAGGTTGCCCAGTTATTATGTGGCAGAAACAAACTTTGAACCTGGAAGTTTGACTTCATAATCCATGACTTTCATCATTATATTTCTCATTCTTAAGGCTACTGATTTCAAGTCAATGCATATTATATTCTGAATAAGTTTAGGAATCAAATAAGCCAACATTTTCATTTGTTTAATTTTTTTATTATGTCAACTTAAGTGCTTTTGTTAGACCTCAGCAACTGAGAATTGCTCTATATTTTCTGATTTATGAGCTTAGATTACCATATTTTCATGATTATATTCTTTTGTTCAAATTCATGGTACCTTGAAATAACAATAATTTTAAAAAATTACAAATTTATTTTACAAACATAATTTAAAAATTGGGCTAAACTTATCCTCTGTTTAAAACAGTAGAATTTGAGACTTTTCTCCTAAGTGTCAGAAAACAATTAGTCCTAATTTGAATCAGTAACAGTGACTGCACATGGCATATAGCACTTAATATTCATTCTTGATAAATATAACTTCCTACTTGTTATTTATGACATTTTTCAAATGTTACTTGTAAACGTGTTTATGCCTAGTGACTACAGGTTTGAATAATTTTCTTTTAAGTATGTAAAACTGAGATTTTTGTCTTTTAAGTATTAGTACTAAATTAAAAGGAAATGATATTTAGATGGCTAAGAAGGAAATGTTTTCAGTGAGACCTGGGTCAGATTCTTCTTAGACGTGACTATTTCACACAGAATGCAGCTGCTGGTGAATGACTAATGTGAACATGTGGCATTTAATTTCCATGAAAACTTCAATAGTCTGAGTGAAATGTGGCTATGAGTAATATAATGAAATATAAGTGGAATGCCATGACAGTAATGCTCCTCTGGGATTCAGATACCAACAGTGGAAGGAGCTGTTCCAAGAACATCTGTTTTGTTGGCAAAATTCAAAGACAGCCGCTTTGGTTACTTTATAATTCTCATGAGATTTTTGTCTGATTCCAGAAATGATGTCTGCCCTCTATTGCTAGACCCAAGTCATTTGCATTTTCCCTACCTGTGATATTGTTACTTATTTAGTTGCTTTTGGTGGGAAAAAAAAATACTTCCTGAGAAAAGCTCAATGAAAAGCTTTAGCAGGCCCTTATTATTTAAGCCCAGCTTTGTATTTATCCTTTTTCCAAAACTCATTCTTATTTGTATTCTAAATATGATGGAGGACAACAGTTGCAAGCTCATAATATCACTGTTCTTATCATGCCATGGTCTCTTGCAAATGCTGTGCTTTTGTGAGGTGACCTAGTATATCTCTCTGTGCTGTCCAATTATTTTCTTGTAAAGGACTGATAAGGTAAATATGTGCCTGCTATTTTTCTTTCCAAGAGCAATTGCTCTTTTTTTTAACAAATAATTTGAAACTTAGGACATTCTTATCATACTGAAATGGAAGACTTCCTAAATATGTTGACCTGTAAAAGTGAGATTGTGAGAGTCCATGTACATGCACCTTAAATATTTATACAATAAAGTATGTGAAAACCATGTACCCAGCAAATCTGTCTGGAATTGCTATTTTGTCATTTTTAGTTGATGATCTTGGGCAATATACATAAGATTTCTGAGTCTCAATTTATTCCTCTGCAAATATTGAGATAAGATAACACATGTTAGAAAATACAGTATATAGATACATACAAAAATTTCTACAAAGAGAAAATACGTGTATTAATCTGGTGATATTTGCTATATCCTGGAAGGCAGGACACTAAGGAAAGTACCACAAACTACTAGGTGATGGATATCTCATTTAAACAGCATATTTCATTCTAGTTATCTGAAAGAGTGACCTGTGAAAAATTATCTCTCGAAATATGTTTTGTTTGGGATTCAAAAAATTTATATGACAAAAGAGAAAAATACAGATTATAGTTTATAAATAAAAGTCAATAAAACTAAAAGACAGACATTATCCAAGAGAGAAAACAAAAAAGTTATTTAGTTATGGAAATTGAACGAACAACATGGGTATGGAAGTTAAGTGGAAATTATGCAGCCAAAATTTAAAAGAAATATGCAAGATATGTTTGAAAATATGGGTATGATCAGTGAACTCATTGTATTCTATAAACTAAAGCATGATAAATAAAAAAGAAGCTTCTAAAGCTAGTTTATTTCCAAAGAATGTAAAAGATGGTCTTTGATGGATTATGTGAAATGACATCATAAATGCATAAAATATTCAGAGTATCACATCCCTGCAATTAGCTATTGTGTCGAATATTTCTCATTTGCCCTTCCTAATCTATTTTCTACCTTTCTCCTTTCTACTCTGTCCCCTAGGAACACCAGCCTTCATGGACTATGTAATTAGAGCTCTCTTGCTCACTTTTACTTTAGTTTAGCAGTAGAGGTTGGCAGGTTATCAGAAGATGGGAAGACGGTGAGGTCAGAACATGTCATTTGCCCTGCTACTTCTCTGCTATGCTGTGGGATGGTAGTGCTTCTTTCCCTTGATTCCAGCCCTCAGTTTCTGTTGAGCTACACTATTTTGAGCACCTATATACAAAATGGGAGAGATTTTTTTTTTTAAATATAATTATTGATATTATCGCAAGTGTGCTAGATTGTCAGTATTTATAAACCTAGAAACAAATAATTTTGTAATAGCTAAAAAAAAGTAAATAATAAATTAGAGAATATTAAGCAGTAGAATGCTATAGTTAGATTTTTATTTTAGCAAAATATTAGATGGAGACCATTATCATAGAGTAGAAAGACCACATCTTTTGGATTTAACACACCAATGTGTAAATTGTTGCTACGTTATTTACTTCTTGTGCAACGTTTATATCTATTAATCTCAGTTTTACAATCTATAAGATAAAGTTAATAATATTAAATACTCATGTTTGCTGTGTAGAGATCATCTGAATAGGATTTAAGAATGTAAGGCAGATGGTTGGGAAGGACTATTCTGGTTCATTGTAGGAATCCCCTATGCTTGAAACACTTACGGCTCATTTTACTTAAAATAATTTTGCAGGAACTTACTTAAAATTCATGAGTTTTTCACATTTCTCTTTTTATTTTCCTCTATTTTTCTCTTGCAAATATTGTTTCTTTAATCTTGTGTTAGATATTTATTTGATTTCTTTTTGCCCTTTAAAATTATGTAAAACAGTCATCAATTTCCACTAAGTAAAACTTTGTCCATATAGAATTGCTTTGATATATACAACTAAAATTTTAATTAATTTACTCCAGGATATTCTTCTCTTCAAAAGTTGTTTCGTGGAAGACAGATATTTTTGAGATTAGTTTTTTCTCATTTTAAATTATCTTTATAGATTAATTAAATACAAGTATGTGATTATATTCTAGTACAGCAATCATAACTTTTAAATTTTGAATTATAATTTATGAACAAAAAACAATATGAAATAAAATTTCACACCTCATTCACGAAACAAAGTAGAGCTAAATCCTATCTGAATCTCGAATATCTAGAAATTGAGCTATAACCCTATCTTTCCAGAAATCTAAACTTCAGGATCCAATTATTAATTTTTGTTCTTGATGTTCATAAAGGCAAATAATATGGCTATGAATAGTAGTAAAGCAGAAGTTTTGAAAGGATATTCAGCTGAGTGAGAATAGTGCTGGAAGAAAATATTATGTGATCACTATTTTATTTTCGAAATGGGCTCCTCTTCCTATGCTCCTCACTCAGTGTTTCTCTGTAGATCTCCTTCTTTTATTTTTCTTTCCTTTCCTCTCCCTTTCTTTTCCTTTCAATTTTACTCTTCACATTTAACTTGATCTCATCAATTTTCATGGCCTCAATTGGCCATATACAGAATATATAGCTAAATAGAGATAGAGATAGAGATCCATCCAGCTCTTTCCTGATTGGTGAACCTATGTAAATCTGTTTAATCAGCATCTCCACTTAAAGTTCCTCAGGGACCTCGAAAACACAGCATGTGTCAAACTGAAATCCCTCTACCTGAATTTATCATATTGTGAATGGTACTACTTTCTCTCCATCACCAAATCAAAAATCCAATCTTCTTCCTTGTTTTCTCCCTCCTTCTTATCTTTCCCATTACCAGTAAAGCATTCCAACTCTTTCATCCTCTGAATCCTACGTCCAAATATATTATTGCACATGTCTACTCTCCTTTATTTCCTTTATCTCACCTAACATTCCCATTGTCGTGATTTAGATCATCACCACTTCTTTCTTGAATCAATGCGTTAGATTTTTAATGAGTCTCCCTACTCTGAGTTGTATCCACATATTCTACACACAGAGGTCTATTTTTAGCTTATTTTTTAATTGTTTGTTTTGAAGTTAAAATGAAGCCATTGTTGGAATTTAATATCTTCCGTTATCATACTCTGACATTTGTATAGAGACAAAGTTCGTCAAAACTCACACCTTATTGGAACTGGTTTCCAATAATTCTCATCATAAAGGATACCACAAAGCCTCTTGAGAGGCTGTTGCAAGGTGTGGTAGGGTAGTAGCATAAGAATCTGAGTTTTTGAGGTACCCAGTTTTTTATCCCTGAATCAACCAAGATAGCTCTACATTTATCCGTATCATGTATCATAATTTACACTATTTTTCAAGAAAAAAAACTAACAATGTTTGGAAACCATTATATCATTTTTCCAAATAAAGATTTTTCTTTCTTGATGATGCAATACAAATATACTTATTACAAAATATCTTAATGAATTCATAAAACATGCCTAATCTCCCAGAGTCTAAAATTCTTCTGGAAAATATAGTCTTTCTTAGAGGAATGTAGTTTATTTATTTATTTGTTTGGGGTCATTTCTTTCTGTCTTGTGATGTGCAGGTTTAGCAGGCCCAGAAACAAGTCAGCTTCTGAATCAAATTAAGCAATTAAAAATAATATAACTTACTAAATGTATTCTTAATAGATAACACAAAGAGAAAATTTTCTCCACAAGTATACAGTCAAAATAGGAGCCACTGATTTTGTAGCTAACACATTAAGGTAGTCCAAGTGAATTAATTTTGTATGCTTTCTTCCTTTCTACAAAATCAGACATTTTTTTGTTTGTTTTGTGTGTTCGTATGCTGGTAGTTTCATTATAAATAGTTTCAAATTAGATTATACTAAGTTGGGTGAGGTTTTAGAATCTTTCATACACTATTAGTTCAGTTTTGTTTTTTTTCGTCTGTTTGTTTTTGTTTTTGTTTTTACTGAAAAGCCTTGATTCTCAATTGGTCTCCCTGTTTCATGTTCCAAAAGCAGAAAACAAATACTTGCAACATTGTCTCCCAGAAATGGTGACTTGTCTTTTAACTGTGTGTGTGTGTGTTTTAAATAAATGTATTTATTTAAATTAGTTTGAAGTATACAGTACATTGGTTAGATTTCTATATTATTCATAAAATGATTCCTACAATTGCTCCCTCCCTCCCCTGGCCCTCCAACTAGCCATCATATTAATGCTAACTGCATTCCCTGTGCCATGCACCCCATCCACATGCCCAACTCTCAACTGTACTTCTTTAATCCTTCACCCCATTCTCCTAGCCCCTCAACCTCCCTCCCTTCTGTCTGTCACTAAATTGTTCACTATTTTTGTGAGTCTGTTTTTGATTAGTTTGTTCTTTTTGTTCCTTAGATTCCACATATACATGAAATCATATGGTATTTATTTTCTCTGTCTGACTTATTTCACTAAGCACAATAACCTCCATGTTGTTGCAAATGGTAGGATTTCATTTTTTTAATGGCTGAGTAATATTCCATTGTATATAGGAACCATAATTTTTTTATCAACAGATGATGGACATTTAGGTTGCTTCCATATCTTGACTATTGTAAATTGTGTTGCCATGAGTACTGGACTGCATAGGTCTTTATGAATTATTGTTTTGGTTTTCTTTGGATAAATACCCAGAAGTGCAATTGCTGGGTCAAAAGGTATATCCATTTTTAATTGTTTGAGAAACCTCCATGCTGTTTTCCATAGCGGCTGTACCAATTTGCAATCCCAGCAACAACATATGAGGGTTCCAATGCTGAATCCAGAGTAGCCAACTGCACTACCACTTCAGGAATTCACAGCTAAAGCAATTAAGGACAGAACTCAAGATTAAATCTATGTGCCACCTTAGCTCAACTTTTAAATTTTGACTATTTACCACATTGCTTGGACTACATTGTTTCTGAGTCACTCTCTGCTAATATTAACTGGATTTAAGAAGAATTTTCTCATTTGTAACATCTTCATGTCTACCCTGACCTACAATCTCTCCATCTTTTACCAGGACAGGAAAGTTGGAGAAAAGAAAGATTCTCAAAGATATTTATCTTCTGTGTCCTGTGTTCTGAGATATGTTTATTTCTTTCTTTCAATCAACAGCAGAGTGAATGTATCTTGTTACTATGGCAGCTGTCCACTTTCAGTTATTTCTACTGTCTCTGATTTTCATGAGGGACTCTATTTTAGTAATTCTTTACTAAATTAAGCTTGCTATATTTAGCATATACCCAACCTAGGTCTTCTTATTTCTTAGATCTGCTTGCTTTCTGTTTTTAAGCAATTCTAAATACAAACTTATCAAAGTAACTCAAGAAGACTTTAAACAAACTATAGAATTTTGTCAAATAGCCAAAAATAATTGATAATTAAATTTAAAAAGCTTTATACAACCAAAGTTTTATTGGAAAAGAAGATAATCAAAATGTGCTTTATTTAGTTTCAGTAAGAAATTGTACCAATTTCTACCCCAATTTTAGGGTAACATTGGCTACTCCTCTACAAGATTTATTGGATACTTATTGATTGGTTAATGGCTGAAATCTTCAGATGGTTCTCAGAGCATAAATTTATGAATCGTCACGGGAAGCATAAACAGAAGTTAGCCAACAAAAAATTAGTGAATAATAAATTATGTCCAATATAAATATTGAATAATGTAAATAAGCTATATATTTAAAAATAAACAAATCACGTATGTGCCTGTTACTTGAAAGACCAATAAAAAAACAAAAGATAATAATCAATAGATTATATTACATTTAAGCTTTATAAAATTAAATTCTCTTTAGAACCTTCATTTTTTCCTAATCTCAGGATTGATAGATATGAAATTATCAACAGTCTCTCTTTTTTTGTTCCTATTAATGATACTGATTTTTATAGCATGACTTTGTTATTTGATTGGGATTCAAAATTTCAAATTCTATTTGAATGTTTTTCTTTTTTAATTCAACAAATGTGTATTTTTATTAGCAAGGCAGAGAATAGATTGCAGCTGAATCATCCAAGTTCTAGGTCAGATCTTTTATTTAAAAGTTTAATATTTTGTTTATTATTAATTTTTTGTATTAAATTTGATTTTTTAAAAATATTGCATTAGAGTATTTATCTTGAGTACTTATTTGCTATGCCCTAAATTCTGCACCTGAAGTAAGTGCCTATCCGAACTACAGTCTTATTTATTACCAAGATCCCTTGAGAGATTTGACATAGTCACTCATAATATTTAAATTTTTGTTGCTAAAAATGCTAAATAAAATATTGATGATTTCATGAAAATATGGTCTTTTTAAATAGCATTTTATTCCATAGTGAAGAATATCAAATTGTTCATAATCACCTGTTGTTGTGGCTTTTCTTCCCATGACTTCTAAGAAATGTGAAGTCAGAGTAAGAAAATAAGAAAATAAATTCTTTTATGTGAGCATTATAAATATAAAAATTGAAATTATTTTTACCTGACATATTTTCTTAAATATAAAACCCATTTACTTATATAAAAGATGTATGTAGAATGGACTTTTCAAAATGAATGAAAGTCTAGAGATCAAGTCAGTTTTATAGTACATGGCAGATATTTGCAGAAGAAATACAACTTTAAAGGCAATTTATTCTAACTAAACTATAATATTTTCTGGTGTTCTTGTCCTCATTTTTGAAAGGAGATTTGCACATTTAGTTTCATATTTGACTAGCCTTCCCAAAAATGAGGTAATGCAAATAAGGTACTAAGGTTTTAAAATATGGTAAATTATATGTTAGATGTGTCTATGCTGATGGAGTGACAGATGGAGAAAGAAAAAAAATCAAAACATTCTCCTGTAAATGAATATTTCTCTTAGATTTGAAGCTTTATATTTGTGGTTAAAAATAATTATGAAAGACTATAATGCTCCTGTTGGATTTTATGTCTAAATATAATGTGATTTAATTGTATTAATATCTTATACATTGCTTGGTCTCACTGAGTAATTCCTATGTTCATTGGCATATATGTAGCATTTTTTAATTCTTAGATGTCTGAATTAAAATATTTTACATTTATATCTATAAATATGCCATGGGCAAAGTCAATGAGAAACAATTTTTTTAAATAAAAGATTATTGAATTCTGTTTCTCTGAAGCAGTGTTTGAGATTTTTGCATTAATAATAGGAAATCACATAAGTGAGCTATGTAAGTGAAAGCAAATCTCTTTAACATCTGGCTCTTATGTTCTTCTATGAAATTACGTGCTTCTATGTTTTTCTTCAATGTTAATGTGAATAGAAGGAATTAACACAGTATGAATGTACTTCACAGGGTGGTGTGTTATAGGAAATAATGTCAAATATACAAGTAGAATTAGTAATTAAAATTAGGCATATACTGATTATCACAGTTTGACTAAATATATCTAAATTTTTACTGATAGGCATCATTGAAGATAGCACTGAGAATAAGAGAAAAATATTTCATAATTCAAGACAAATAGTCTTTGCTTAGGACCTCAAGAACAACTGAAAGACAGTTGTGTGTGTGTGTGTGTGTGTGTGTGTGTGTGTGTGTGTGTGTGTGTGTCTTGGTTCTCATAGAGCACAATGGTGAAAGTAATTACCTGATTATGCTAATTTATGATGCCTCAAGGACAAATCCTTTACACAAAATAGTCTTGCATTCAGAAAACTTGTTTACTATATGTTCATTTACTAGCTAAGTAGCAGTTGCTACCACACCAACTCCTGGCATTTACAAGTCTAATTGGTGCCTCAGCAAAACTATCAATCATTGTAGGATTAGTGATTTAGGAGTTACTCAGAATAGTCAAATCAATTTACTATTAAATACCCAATTAATTCAAGTGTCTTCTATCATTATCTTTTTGACACTGCCTTTAAAAATAAACAAAGTAGATATCATGTGATATATATTTATGTATATATATATATACACACACACATATGTATATGTGAGAGAGAATAGTAAAAAATAAAATTAAATAATTATTATAATCATCATTCTCCAAGGGATATATTCAACCAACTCTTCAGACTCACTTTGTATAAATCACAAAAATCTTTCAATCCACCAATAAATATTTGTTGATTATCTATGTTGTGGAACTCAAAAAGATTTAGAATTTTATTTCTTTCAGGTATTTTTATTCAATAAATATTAATTGAGAGCTTCTTTTGAGGCCTTATGAGAATATATATAGAGAAACCCTGAAAAAATATCTGAGAATATGTGAAAGTCAAACTGGCTGGAGAATTTATTTATTTTGAAATGTCCATTATTTATTTGATATACCCATATACACACATAGAAAGACACACAGACAAATCCCTCCATAGACACACATAAATATCGACATTTTGTATTTTTTATATCACTTGAATTAAAAAAATAATTCCATTTCTGTGTCATAAATCTGACCTTGCAATGTCATCTTGCTCTTTCAGTGGAGTATTTGTGTTTTCTATTTCAAAAGAAGGGTGAGAATTTCTAGCTGTAGATTGAACTTTTCAATGAGAATGCGTCCTAATCTTGAGCACAACTGAGAGAGAAGAGTTAACAGAGAGAAGTGCATAAAAAGGAAAGAAAACAACAGAAAAAACAATCCTTTCTATATGCCACAGTAGTGCTGCTAAAATAACTTTTTTGTAGCAGTAACTGGTTTAAAATGCAATAGAAATAAAATCTAATGTATAACATTTAGCAATATAGAACTATCTAATAAGAAAATAAAAAGTGCTAACATGATGTAAACTATAAAAGTTCATGAAAAATACAGAAAAATGCCATGATAAGCAACAAAGCAAATACATTAAGCTTAAAATATAAATTTGTAAGTTTACTTCAATCTCAATAGCAAAGACATTTTTATTTATTTTTTTCCAAAATTAATGTGGTGGAATACATATGTGAGAAAAACCTCAGAATTGGCGGTTATTAAAAATGACCTTTAAATATTATAATGCATTCTACTTTTAAATGTTCCTTTAAATATTATAATACATTCTACATCAATGATAATCAAAATACAATTATTCTACTATCAAGATATATGATCAGATTAATAAGTTAACATAAAGTCTAGAAAAGAGATCAAGTGTATGTAGAAATATAATAAGTAAGGCATCTTCTTAAAATATATAATATTTACATTATAAATTAATATTAAAAATACATCCTTGAATTATTTTAGGGACTACTAAAATCATGCCTGATGGATTTAAATATGAATAGAAAAAATATTTAAAAGTATAAACATGTAGTTGAAAAATATATAGTACTAGTGAAAAGAGGGACACAAGAATTAGAAAGAATAAATGAAAAACATTTTGTACATAAAACTTTAAATACCACTAAAATTAAACAAGATAAATAAAATTTAGATGCCCAACAATAATTTGGAAAAAAAGATTTTTAAATTATGACCTAAATAAAGAATTAATATTTATGGTATATAAGTAACTCTTACAAATTAATACAAAATAGAAACAGGCATTTTACAAAAGGAGAATAATAAAATACTCAATAAGAATTTCACCTTGATTCAAATAAATGTATAGTTAAAATAATGACAGAACATTTTTTCCATTATGGTAATTATGGTAAAGACTTAAAGAGGATGAAAATAGGCTGTTAAGGTGGGGAAATTGAAACATAATAATAACTGAAAATATAAATTGTGGGAGCTAGTCTAGTTATAAATGCCAATAAATTTAAAATATATATATATTTTTATTTAATTATTGCTGTTCTATAAATATGTTCTAATAGAAATACTGTTCATATATAAAGGTAAAATAAGCTTAACCAAATTGTATTTTAGTATTAATGTATAAGAATAAATGTAAAGATTTAGCAGTAAAATCGGCAAAGTCAATTATATATTATATAAAGGAATAATATGAAAATTTAAAAAGCTGGGCTGCTGTTATAAGAGAATAGAAGAGAGTACAGAGTGAGCAGACATAAATAATAAATATTCTTTGCAATTAAGAGAATAATAATGTAAAACAAAACAGGGATAGACATTTTTTATTCTGAAAATATATTTCTGTTATCATCTACATCATGTGTATTATGAATGGCCTGCATGGCTGAAGACATTGATTGCATGCAAAAGTGTCCATTTACAAATCCACCATAAAGAATGAGTGACTACGGACAATAGTTATTGTTATAGTGAAACAGAAGGAAAATAAAAGGAAGTCACATATAAAATTCAAAACTTGAATGGCTAGATACTTTATAGAAATCTAAATTTTACTTTACTGAAAAATATTTATCAGTATAGTTACAACAAACTTCTGGTTGCTACCTTTACTAGAATTTGTTCAGATTTTGTTTTAATTTCCCACAACAGTTGACAGAGCTGAGCACATCTTATATCATAATATGCCTCCACCCTTCCAACATCCTGGGCTCTTTAATGCCTTTCTATTAAATATTTTTCCCTATCTCCTTTATCACATATTAGTCTCCTTTGTCCCTATTTTTTATCCAAAAATTTTAATAATTGATATTCCATCAGATTTCAACAGAAAACTTTTCTATTTTCACCCAATACACCCATATTTTGCAACTGTCTACTCTCATATCTTTCTAACCATCTTTGCACCACTAATCATTAAATTTATTTCTTTGTTCTAGACTTTCTGGTAAGAATTAGTTACATATTTCTAACTACTAATTTTTAATACCCAGCTCAAATACTCTGAGAGCCTGATTCCTAAATTCCATGTCTTTTTCTCTTAGTTGTTCTTTCTTCTGATACCCTATAATGCTTTGAATATATTTAACAGTCTCATACGATTTGAAAATGACTTATTTACACGTGTATCTTCAAATGTTACACAATGTTTTTTTTTTGTAGAAAATGCTTACTTTTTTGTCCTATACACAAGGACTGAATCACATGAGGTCCTTAATCAGTGATTTAAAACAAAAAAAGATCTTCCTTGGTGAAATAGTATCAGTGAGTGGCAATCATTCAGAGACAGCATAACTTCCTCAGTCTGTTCCTCTAGAAGAAAACCTAAAATAAAGTTTTACCTAGGAACCAAATTCTTTGACCTGCTAAAGGCAAAAATGAACCTCCTAATAAATTATGTGGTAAGAATATTAAATTTCTATGAAAGAATTTATTGCCCTTAATATCTTGAAACAAATCATTGACAAATACAATAACAAAATAATTGTGGTATGAGAACAAAGAATATTTTCTTGCTAAAAAATTATTTTTTGTGTGTAAAACCTAGCTGAATTGAGTTGCTTTTTGAATACTTAACTCTAATGAAAAATGAATTTTGATTATTGGAGAGGAAGTATCATCTCAGTAATTACTTTCAAGATTTGTGATAACTATCATCAACCGGGGTCACAGAGTTCTGAGAAGATGGCAAGGAGAGAAACAGAATTGCACAATGGATGCTCAAAATGAAGAACCCAACCTTTAAAAAACACTGCTGTAGTCTGCTCTATCATCTGCTCTATCATCTGCTCTATCATCTGTCTTTAAGAAGTCAAAGCAGGTGCTGTTAATCTGCCAGAACCCACTTTTCTTTCACTGACTCTTAATGGATGAGAAAATGAGGAGAGTAGAGACAGTTTCCATGGACCAAAGGCTGTGTAAAGTTAAGAAACAGAATGAAAACAAGAAATACCAGTGCCTAAGACTCTGTTTTGCTAGTAACATGTAACATGTGCCAGATGCAATGGTCCATTAGCTTCCAGATAAAACTATTCCAAAATGGAGATAAGTGTCATTTATAATGGGTAATTATATAATAAAATAAGTATCCAAGCAATAAAAATAATCAGTTGGAGAATTACTTTCAGTATCTGATGAAGGGCAAGCAAAATAGGAAGTACATAAAACAGAAGGGAAAAGATCAGTACAAAATATTTCTTTGTCACTAATATGTTTGAACATTCTGATAAATTTTATTTATATATTCTTCTGTTACATAGATAAAATGAGAAATTAAAATATTAAGTGATCCTGTTACATTGTGGTTTTAATATTTAATCATCTGTAGAATTTTATAAGCAATCAAATAAGCAATTCATCAACATTTGAAGAAGTAAAAATCATAATCGGCATTCTAAAGAGTAGTTTTGTATGTTCCTAGATAAGATAACATCCTGCTGAGATAGTCAAATAAGAAGCAAAAATTTTGCTCACATAAAAAGGAAGAATTTGAACAATTTTTTAGCATGTAAAAGGAATTCAACAACAAGGTCAATATGGACTTGACTAGATCTGGTGTCAAAACATCTTAGAGTTCTCTTGTACTTACAAATAATTACTTGGGAATCATTGAGGACATGGAGTAAGATTTCTATTAACCACACTAGCAGAATTTCATCAGGCAATTGGTCTACCAAATAAAATAAAATGTGCAAATATTTCAGAATGATTAATAAAGAAAACTATTCTAACAGAATCAATGTTTCTGTATAATTTTTCTTAATAAAGGAAATACAACTTCGGTAATAACTCAAAATGTTCTACCAAATATCTCAATGCTGGGCTTACTGAGATATTTCTGCAAATTCAGTCAATGTACATAATAATTTTTGGTTTCATAATTGGGAAGTTTCATGTGGAATGCATTACAAAATAGTCCATAAACTGAGTAATAATAATATGATAAATGTAAGATTTTCACGAGAAAAAAATTTCTAAAAAATAATATAATTGAATCTATTTAGAAAGTTAAAAAAATCAAGGGAAGGGGGTTGGGAAGCTGGATGAAAAAGGCAAAGGGATGAAGTACAAATTAATAGCTATAAAACAGCCACAGGGATATAGAGCACAACATAAGAAATGTAGTTAATATTGTAATGGCTGTCTGTTTTATATACTTCTTATTGTGTGATGGGTGCTAGAGTAATCGGGGGAATCACTTTATAAATTATATGTGTTTAACCATTATACTGTATACCTGAAACTAATATAAAATAAATAAAAAATTAATTTAAAAAATTGTGACAGAACATTTAACTCTTCCATCTTAAAGAACTGCTCTGTAAATGAGATTAAGATTATCAAAACAATAGTTTCATGATAAGTGGGTGCATATACTATGCATTTATGCGACAAATTGATAACTTTTCACACTGTGCAAAGCACTCTTTTAAACAATGGAAACTGAAAGATAAATAAAATTTGATTCTCGTTCTCCAGAGTAAAAGCAGAGTTAAATCCATACATTTTCAAATAACTGTATTTAACTTGAAAATATGTGCATACAAATATGCACATATTTGTGAAGTGGCTAGATAGATGTGATAAACTCAGTTTGGGCCAACTTTAGTTCTAAATACAGGGTCCCATCATGTACATTTATTATCAGTTTATTCTCATTTTGAATTTCTAGATGTAGTTAATTTTTTAGAATTCAGATCAATGAAGGGGAAGCATGAACACAGTAATTTCAAGTAATGGAAACTTTTTTCTATTTGGCTTTAGTGTGCATAATTTTATTCCAGCCCTACATGAAAATTTTTAAATTATATTTAGCTTAGACAATATTTAAATTATTTGATATTCACTGAAAACACATAAATCACCACTGGTAACCATGAAGCCTCCTGGAAGGAAGGAGAAGCCAATTGTTATTATTTTAGGGTACTCTACAGATTGATTTTTAAGGAAGAAAACAGAGCATTCTCTTTTATCACTAATATCAGCAAAAATTCTATTTGTGTGCCAGTTGTGAAAACAGTGATCACATCAACAGTATTTTTTTAGATTACAACACTTAAAAAGCAGAGTCCTATAGTACTGACTTTTGTACATGACCAACCTAAACTACTGGCAGCAGGTAACTTAATAAATTATGCTATATCAATAACACAGACTAGTATGAACTTCCTAAAACTATGAGATGAAGATGATTTATGTGCATGCATAATGACAAATACCTGTTAAATACCATTAAGTATAAATTGAATAATAAAATATAATATTGAAATATGGCTGTAACTATATAAATATCATTGTTGTACAAATGGACAAAAATGTAAAGGAACCTAATAAAACAAAACTAAACTGTAGAAGTATTCGTTGACATGTTAACTTTTCATTAAAAGTTTGCATTCCTTTGGCATATTATACTGCCTAAGATGAGCCTCATGGGAAAGAGATATACAGGTATAATGAATTGAGGATTTTATATTTAGAAATATGACTTTATTAAGTAGTTCTTTTATGTTCATAATAATGCCTTATATCTTAAATCTTTAAATCAATAAACATTAATCCAGATATTAATAGATTAATAGATGTGTCTTATATACCAAACCTTTATGTTATATAAATACATATATATGTCAGAGAAAGTAATAATACTTGACTAGTGCAAGTTCATAGTGCAAATTTGATCAAATAAAATGTGATGAACACAAAACTTATTTTTTGACTATTTTTGTGTTTGATAGCATATTTTGGGAAAAAAAGATCTTTGGTGAAACAATCTCTTGGATATTTCTGAGTCAGAAGGAAGGGAGATATTTTTTAGTTATGATTGCAATGTATAACTAAAGATTCATTCATTCATTCATTCATTCCTTTCATTATTCCATCCATTTATCCATTCATTATTTGAACCTTCATTTATTCAACAAGTATAGTTGAACTAAAAGCTAGTGAATGAGAATTATATCCAAGTGTAAGTAGAATTGGTGGTATAGTGATGAGCATAGTTGCCTTCCAAATGTAAGCAGATTTTCATATGAACAAAATTACTAGAGTATATTTATCTATATAACCACTTAGATACAAAAAATATCCACATAAATACATTATATCCTAAATAACATTATATTTGAAATTATTCAGAACTCTTTACTTAAAAGTATCCTGAGGAAAAGTATATTTTGTAATGTAAATAAGAACTTCTTAAATAATCAACAGAATATTTAATGTGGTACTTTTAAACATAGGATTTTTTTTTTTTTTTTTTTTTTGTAAAATAAATGCCAGGAAAAAGAGGCAGCACTTATCTTGAGGAATGCTCTGCCTTAAGAGGGTATATTATCACAAACTTAGTGGTTTAAACAACAGTTTATTACAGCTCTGAAGGTCAGAAGTCTGACAGGGGTTTCACTGGACTAAAACTAGTGTCAGAGGGCTGCATCATTTCTGAAGACACTGAGACTCCATTTCGTTGCCTTTTCCAAATTCTAGAAGCCTCTCACATTCCTTGGCTTGAAGGCTCTTTTCCATCTTGAAAGCCAGCACTGTTGTATTTCTCTATCTTTCTTCTATCTCATGTCTCTGGCCTGAAAAGTCCTCTGCATTTAACAATTCATGTAATTAAATTGGATTCACATAGATAACTCAGGATATTCTCTCCATTTCAAGGTCAGTAAATTTAATCTTCAAAATCCCTTTATCATGTAAAATAACATATTTGCAGATTGTGAGGATTAGGGTATGGATGTCTGAGCACACAAAACAGAAGAATTGACACAGTGACTCACTCTTTGTTGAAATAGGCATGTTCATCTTGATCTGAAAATGCACCCAACCACCAGAGGAGCCAGAGTAGGCACAGAAGTGTCCTTTGTGCTCCCAAGAATGGGTAATGGAGTTTAATGTATTTTAATAACTGTCTGCTTTTGCATAAGCCTTCAGATATAGTAGCCATTAATTCTTGTTCTTAAAAAGATCTGCCATCTTATGAATGTGGTTTTGAATGTAAATTAATTTTATCTATAAAAGTTAACATTCTGTTAATGATGTCTGTCTGAAGGAGAAAAAAGATGTCTTGTCTAGATCTTATAAGAGACATTTCTGTACACTGGAATTTTGAACTATAGACATTTAAAAATGTTTTCTTAATTTAAAAATGCCCTGAATATTTCACATAGATTAGGAAAGACATTATTTTTTTTCTCTCCACAAATCTTTTTGGAAATGCTGTATACATGTCATTATACCAGTATTTCATCTTCTCTATGCAATAGGAAATATATATCACAAATCCAGCATGCCATGTTTGGATGTATTAATTGTGCACTACCTCATCCTAGGAACTGCATACATGTGGGCTCTGTAAATGTGCATGTATGTTTTTTACAATATTCCAGCAAATGACCATATATATTTGGAATGACAATACTTACACTACAACAATTTTCTCACAAAGAAAGTTTAAATTCAAAAGCACAATATTGATTAGTGATACTCTTGTCTCTAATGAGCAATTTTTTATTCAACACGCTTTTGTTTTAATTCAACTAGAAATTATTAAATGTATTAGGCACCAGAGCCGTAAAAAATTTTTAAAAAGATATTTTATTCATGAAGGTACTTAAAATCTTTCAGGAAATGCAAATATGCATATTAATAATTAACAGTAAAATCTAAATAAATATTATGAAGAAAATTGTATCAAGACTCAACTTATGAAAAAAAATCACCATCATGGTCATACTAATTTAGAACCTATAGAGCATTTGGAAATTATTTAGACCATAGTCTCATAGTAGCATTAGGATTCAAGCCCTCTAAAAAGTCATACACCACTTCTGACACTGTGCTCCTGGATATTTCATCATGAGTGATAATTGAGCTAGAACAAACTCAAAGGGGAAAAACACTAGAGTTTCACAAAAGCTGATATTTCATACTAAAAAAATAAAAAATAAAAAAAAAACCCATAAACTTCTTTTAGCTTATGATATGTCTCCATAATCTAGAAGTGGTGTCAATAAACAAAGTAGGCTAGATTCTAAAATATAATAATAAAAATAAATGGCTTAATTAACTTTCTCTCTAATTCTTTCTCTCTCTTTCTCTCTCTCTCTCTCTCTCTCTCTCTCTCTCTCTCTCTCTCTCTCTCTCTCTCAGAAAGTTTGAATAATCATTTACCATAGGTCTACTCCACCTGTCTAGCCTTTTCTATAGTTCTTCCACACTTCTCTTTTTTCTATTAATAGAGATTGTCACACTGGCCTCTTTGTCATATCCCCTATCTCTACTAACGTGAGGAGGCATAATCCACTGTTCTGTATTTAGATGGCTTAATCTATTAAAAATCCTAAATGTGGTAAATTTGCTCTCTTTTTTATTACCTTTTCAATATGACTGAGGGCAGATAAGAAAGGGAATGGGAGAGAGAGGGGGTGGGGGGGGAGAGAGAGAGAGAGAAGAGAGGAGAGGGGACTAAAACTTTTTATTTGATGGAATTTTATTGTCTAATGGGTTTGGAAGGACTAGTAGAAGAGAGAAAGCAAAGCTATTTTAGCCCTTGGAATATCATGTCCTTTAATATCATTTTTCTATATAATCTCAAAATCTTCAACCTCATTCCTTAATTTGGTTCTTGGTCAGTGACTGAGAACATCCTCAGATTCTCCACTATCCATTCATTTTTAAAAATTTTCATTTAACTCTTCTGCTGTTCCTCCAATTATTTTAGATGACTAATGCATTTTCTTATACATTGTCATTCCCTTTATGCAGTAGACCCTATTTTATCTCATCTACTCAAGATCATTGCTCCAACAATTCTCCCTGACTTATCCTACACTTTACTGTATTAGTTCTATCATTTTATAGACTTGCTGGTATTTTTCCCCTCTTAAAGTAAATACACCACAAATAAATAATTGTTTTCTTGACTCTGTTTTTCACTTTTTCCCATCAACTACTGTACCATCTCTGTGCTTACCTCCACAGCAAAATTCCTTAGCCAAATTGTCTATTTCAACTTTTCCAATTCTTCCCTTTTACTTCTCATAAACTTACTTCAATTAGCGTTTCTCATCCACCACACTACCGAAACTGGTCTCATCATAATTATGATGATTTCACATTTTAAAATCCAAACGATAAAACTCTTACTTTTTTTGTTATGAAGTTTATCAACAGTATTTGATATTATTGATTATTTCTTCCTCTTTAATATAACTTCTTAATATGGCTTTTAGAATACCATGATTATCTTCCTACCACACCAGTTGTTCTTTCTCAGTGTTGAAACCAAATTCAAAATCCTCTTTCAAATTGCCACAGAGGGCAGTGACCATGATTATTACCATGACTATTTAGGTCAATAGTGCCTGTAATGACAGTGCCTGTAATGAATATTCTGGATACAGAGTCCCACAATAAAGAAAAATATGGGAAATGTTTCTCTAGGAGATGGAGTCAAGACGAAAGATTAAAACTTTGTGATCAGTATTTTAAAAGGCCTTTTTACTTTATATGTTATGCAGAGTATTGGTTCTGTGATAGTTGTAAATGATTATTAAGGGTATTAGAAGAATTTATGCGAGTAACAAGTTCATACATATGATGCTTGTCTTCATAACTTAGATTTAAAAATGTGTAATTCTATTAAATCTATTTTTTTCTATGTAGGTTTCACTGCAGCATTTTAAAAAATGCCAGAGATCAGAGCATAAAAAGATTTAATAGATATGTTTTTTTTCCATTAGACCATTTTTAGAGTACTCTTAATGCAGGGTCAGAACATTTTTTATAGATCTGTATGATTTTATTTCACTGAGCCACAATTGTTAAGAAAAAATTAGTCTGACACGTCTTAAAACAGTAAGGAAAACTCTATTTAGGTCTACTGTAATAGGTGTCAAGATTCTCCCAACAGGGGAGAGAGATTGGGTTCAACTCCAATACAGTGAAGACAGAGGAGATTTATTAGTTTATTAGACAACAAGCAAGATGAGAGGAGTCAATGGATATAAACTAATTGGAGGCATCAAGGGCATAGATATGCTTGCTAAAATATCTTAGAGGGACCCTTGCTAAAACTGGGATAAGCCTGCCAAAAACAAGGCCCAAGAATGAGGCTTAGTCAGAGAGAAAGCTCAGAAGAGCATGTCTAAAGTTTGGTTAGGGGGATTTGAGAGGAACATGGTGGGATGAGAGATGTCCCCAGATCTCTCCCCTTGAAACAACAAGCTGAATATCTAAAAGTAAAAAACAAACAAACAAACAAACAAAACAAAAAACACTCAAACTGCACACCAACACATCTGATCTGCCCATAAGAACTACCATAGGTCATAACTCCGGGAGTTGGGCAGTGGACTGGGAGAAATAAGCTGCTTCTCGCAGTCTGAGCTCCCTGTAGGAAGAGGTGGAAGGGGAGAAGGTGTGGGCAAGTTCCCTGAACAGCCTTGCTGGGAGAGGTGTGAGCTCTACGCAGCTGGTGGCAATGCCCAGGCATCAGGGCAGAAAGCAGAAAAGTGGGGGCATCAGAGAAGTGGGGACAGCAAACAACAGTTGATTTTTACCAGCTGTGGTTGCAAAACCGAAGCTGAAACGCAGCTCCCATCCCCCAACACAGGAGACCCTTCTCCCCAAATCTTCCTAACTGAACAGTGCGGACCCCCAGGGGAATCTGAGCAAATGCTACCAAAACTGTCACTAATACTGACAGGGACTAGACTGAGGGTAGCAAGCATGATTGAATATCTATAAGAAAAAAAAGTCACTACTAAGACTTTATATAAAGCAGGGATCCAAGAGGCTTAGACGCCACCTACTAGAAACCAAAAGAAAAATGCCTACTTTGCAACAGGCAACCTTTATGTAATAAATTTTTTTACTGGAAAAAAAGCAGAGCACACTTCCATTAATGCCCAGGCTGAGAAATAGTACATTAAACACCATGAACAACCAAGGTGACAAGGCAGCTCAGAAAGAAACAGAAAACTCTCCAGAAAAGAAGCTTACAGTCATAGAAATATGCAACCTAAATGCCAGAGAATTGAGAAAGGTACTTCTGAGAAAACTCAATGGAAACTGAAAAACTCAGGAACTGAAAAAACGACTAGATAAGCAAAATGCGTTCTTTAGCAAGGAGATCGACACTCTCAAAAAGAACCAAATAGAATTCTGGAGATGAAGAACACATTGCAAGAGATGAAAAATGAATAGCAATATTGAGAAATACAGTCAACCAAATAGAGGAAAAGATCAGTGATATCGAAGACAGAAATCTAAAAAAAAATTAGAAAGAAGAAGAGAAAAAACGAAGAGTGAAAAATAATGAAAGAGAAATACAAGAACTAACTGATACCATCAGGAGAGGAAATATAAGAATAATGGGCATTCTCAAAGGAGAGGAAAAGGAGCAGGGATTGGAAAGCATTTTCAGACAAACAGTTGACAAGAATTTTCCAAATCTGAGGAATGAGCTGGAGCTTGGAATCCAAGAAGTCAAAGAACACCCAATTATTTCAATCCAAAAAAAGCCTTCATCAAAACACATTTTATGAAAATTGTCAAAAATCAAAAACAAAGAAAGAATTCTTAAGGCGGCCAGGAAAAAGAAGAAGGTAACCTATAAAAGAAAACCCATTAGATTAGCATCGAACTTCTCAGCACAAACCTTACAAACCAGAAAGGATTGGAATCAAATATTCAAACTATTAAGTGAAAGGAACTACCAGCCTAGAATAATGTATCCAGCTAAGCTCTTCTTTAATATGAAAGAGAAATAAAGACCTTTGTAGACATACAAAAATTGAGGGAATTCTCCAATATGAGGCCTGCATTGTAGAAAATATTGAAAGGAGTCAGCTCACCTAAAACAAAATGACAAAAAAATACGTAACTACGATTAAGGCGACTAGCAGGCAAATGGAAGCAGAGTGCAACCCTCACTAAGAACAGGGCATTATAAGCTTAAATAATAAGAAGAGAATTGCTATAGCAAGATAGTAACGAACGTTCAGCATACATAGGGACAAATTAAGATAACAATGACTGACAAAAGAAGGATTCAAAGATTCAAATTCACAAAGGGGAATGGAGATAAGGGACGCGCAAAAAAAATAGACGACTGTATGTATATATAACTATTACATATTCGTAACATTAACCACACGACAAAAATTCAGAACTGAAATATATAACATAACAAGAAGAACCAGAGGCAAAACCCATACCCCCCCCCAAAAAAATAGACACACATGGACAAGGCAGCAATGGAAACACTGAGCTACAGAAAGCAAAAGGTAAAATGGCTATAAGAAGACCTCATATTTCAATAATCAGCCTAAATGTAAATGGACTGGACTCACCAATAAAAAGGCACAGAGTTGCAGATTGGATAAGAAAAAGAAAACCCAACCATATGCTACCTCCAAGAGACACATCTTAGATCCGAAGACAAATATAGACTCAAAGTGAAATTGTAGAAAATGATATTTCAAGCAAATGGCACTCAAAGAAAAGAGGAAGTAGCAGTGCTAATATCAGATGAAATAGACTTCAAAATAAAAAAGGTAAAAAAAGATACTGAGGGACACTTCATAATGATAAAGGGGATCATGCACCAAGAAGACATAACACATTAATATCTATGCTCCCAATCAGGGAGCCCCGAAATATGTAAAGCAATTACTAACAGCACTAAAGAGAGAAACAGACCAAAACACTATTGTAGTATGGGACCTAAATACCCCACTGTCGGACATGGACAGATAAACCAAACAGAAAAACAATAAGGAAATAACATCCTTAAATGACACATTAGACTAACTGGACTTAATTGACAGTTACAGAACCTTTCATCTCAAAACCGCTGCTTATACATTCTTCTCTAGTGCTCAAGGATTGACTGCATAATGGGACACAGAGATAGCCTCAACAAATATAAGAGGGTTGAAATAATACCAACTATATTCTCTGATCATAATGCTTTGAAGCTAGAGATCAACTGTAAAAAGAAAGCGGGAAGAACCACAAATACATGGAGATTAAACAACATGTTACTGAAGAATATCTAGGTCAGAGAAGAAGTAATAAGAGAGGTCAGGAGATACAGAGACACAAATAATAATGATAGCACAACATATCAAAATTCGTGGGACATGACAAAAGCAGTCATAAGAAGAAAGTTCATATCATTACAGGCCTATCTCTAAAAACAAGAATGAGCCCAAATGACCAACCTAATACTTCATCTTAAAAAACTAGAAAAGGAAGAACCAATGAAACTTAACATCAGGAGAAGAAAATAAATTATCAAAATTAGAGCAGAAATAAATAACATTGAAAAAAAAAGATAGAAATATTAAATGCAAAGAAAGGTTGGTTCTTTGAGAAGGTTAATAAAATTGATAAACCCCTGGTCAGACTCACTAAAGGAAAAAGAGAAAGAACACATATAAACAACATCAGGGATAAAAGAGGGGAAATTACAGCAGAGACCACAGAAATACAAAGGATCATACAAGAATACTATGAAAAAGTATATAACAACCAAATTTAATAACCTAGAAGAAATGGAGAGGTACTTTGAAAGATACAGCCTTCCTATACTGAATCAAGATCTGGAAAATCTAAATAGATGGATCAACAGTATGGAAATGGAAACAATCATCGAAAACCTACCATAAAATAAAAGTCCAGGACCAGATGCCTTCACCAGTGAATTCTACCAAACATTCAAAGAAGATTTAATACCTATTCTCCTCAAACTCTTCCAAAAAGTCTAAGAGGAGGCAATACTTCCCAATTGATTTTATGAGGCCAATATTACCCTGATACTAAAACCTGGTAAAGATAACACAAAAAAAGAAAACTACAGACCAATGTGTCTCATGAACACAAATGCAAAAATCCTAAATAAGATACTAGCGAACCAAATACTGCAACATATTTAAAAGATTATGCACCATGATCAAGTGGGCTTCATTCCAGGGGCACAGGGATGGTTCATCATATGCAAATCGATTAATGTGATACACCACATAAACAAATTTATGTTCAAAACACTTAATAAAATCGGTATAGAAGGACAGTACCTTAACATAATAAAGGCTATATAAGACAAAACCTCAGCCAACATTATACGTAATGGTGAAAAACTAAAAATCTTTCCTCTAAGATCAAGAACAAGGCAAAGCTCTCCACTATCGCCACTGTTATTCAATATAACGTTGGAGGTCTTAGCAAGTGCTATCAGGCAAGAGAAAGATATAAAAGCCATCCAAATAGGAAATGAAAAAGTCAAATTGTCACTATTTGGGGATGACACAATTCTCTATATAGAAAATCCTAAAGACTCCACAAGAACACTATTAGAAACAATAAGTAAATACAGTAAAGTTTCTGGATACAAAATCAACGTTAAAAAATCTATAGCATCCCTATACTCTAATAATGAAGTGTCAGAAAAAAAAGTTTAAAAAATAATTCTTTTTGCAATTACAACAAAAAGAATAAAATACCTAGGAATAAATCTAATGAAACAAGTGAAGGACCTATATAATGAAATCTATAGGACCTATTAAAAGAAATTGAAGAAAATACAAAGAAATAGATGTTCCTTGTTCTTAGATTGGAAGAATCAACATAGTTAAAATGATCGTATTATCTAAAGCATTATACGGATTGCATGCAATCCTCGTCGAAATGTCGTTGGCATTTTTTTAAGAAATAGAACAAAAAAATCACAAAAGATTTGTGTGGAAGCACAAAAGACCCAGAATCACCAAAGCCTTCCTGAGAATAAAGAACAAGACTAGAGGCATCACTCTGCTCGACTTTAAATTATACTACAAAGCAACAGTAATAAAAATAGCATGGTATTGGAAGCAAAACAGTCACACGGAGCAGCAATATTCACAGTAAACAAGATATGGAAACAACCTAAACAGATGAACGGATAAAAAAATGTGGCATATACACACAATGGAATATTATTCAGCCTTAAAAAAAGGAAGAAAATTTTTTCATATGTAACAACATAGATGAACCTGGAAGACATTATGCTAAGTAAGTTACAGAAGGACAAATAAGGCATAACTCCACTTATGTGAGATATCTGAAATAGTAAAACTCATAAAAGCAGATAATAGATTGATGGTTTCTAGGTGTTTAGGCTGGGAAGAAATGAGCAATTGTTCAAAGAATATAAAGTTTCATTTATGAAATACGAATAAGTTCCAGAGGTCTTGTGTTCAATATAGTCCATATAGTTAACAATACTGTATTTTACACTTAAAATTTTATTAAGAAGGCAAATCTTATATTAAATGTTCATACCACAACTTAAAAATACAAACAACCTAGCAGGGTTTATTCCAGAAATGCAAGACTGATTCATCATTTAAAATTCAGTTTATCCTATTATTTCATAACCTATCATATTAACAAACTAAAGAAGAAATACTATACTATCATATTAATGAATACAAAAAACTTTGATAAAATGTAACATTTCATGATTAATAAAACCTCTCGGAAAAACTTATAAAGGATCTATAAAAGCAAAGAAAACCTATATTGAAAATTATACTTAATAGTGAAAGGTTGAATGCTTTTTCTTTAAGGTTGAGAAAAAAGCAAGATGCCTACTCTCCAACTACCCCATTTATTATTATAATGGAATTTCTTGTAAAAAAAAAAAGTAAAAGCCAATTAGAAAGGAAGAAATATTTTTTATTTACAGTATCTGCAAAAAAACTATCAAATGCTAATGAAAATTATCAAAACAAAAATAAGCCTAAATAAACAAGGAGACATTCCATAATCATATATTGGAAGACAACATAGTTTCAATAACAATTCTTCCCAGATTGATATATACATTTAATGAAATTTTGATCAAATTCCAGAAAGTTTTATTGAAGATATCTATGTGCTGAAGCTAAAATGTATAGTGGTAGTTAAAGAAACTAGAGAAATGAAGGCAATTTTGAAAAAGAAGAACAAAGTTGGAGGACATATACTAACCAATTTTAAAATTTCCTATGAAGCAACAGTAATCAAAATATTCAATCTTAGAAAAATAATATCGATGAATATTACAGAATAGATAGTCCATAAATAGACATATACAAATTTAGTCAAAATTTGTCGTAGTGCAAAGGCAATGGAGAATTTTTTCCATAGAATGTACAGTGGTGAAGGGAAAAGAAGTACAAATTAGTAGTTGGTAGATAGTCACAAGAATGGGGAGCAAATCATAGGAAATGCAGTCAGCAGTAATATAAGGCCTGGCTATGGGTAGAGCCAAAAGGAAGATAATCAGCGAGATCATTTCACAAACTAGATAAATGTCTAACCAATATACTGTATACTTGAAACTAACAATAAAATAAAATAAAATGAAAAAAAAAAGAAAGAAAAAATACTGGAGTAGTTGAACATACAAATAAAATTTAAAGAGTCCATACATACACTTCACAATCTACTCAAAAAATTATGAAATTTCAAACATGAAAGTATGAAATTTTAGAAGCTAACATAGGATAAAATATTTATGACTTTGGGTTTGGCAAAGAATTATTAAATATGGTAACAAAAGGTAAATCTTTAAAAATTTATAAATTATACCTCATCATTATTAAAACATTTACTTAGTGAAAGACACTATAAAGAGAATAAAAAGACAACTTACAGACATGGAGAAAATTTTTATAATCATGTATCTAATAAAGGATTTATATTTAGAATATATAAAATATTCTCCAAACAGTACAAAAGTAAACAACTCAATTAAAAATTGAACAAAAGGATTAAGGAAATATTTGACCAAAAAAGATGTGCAGATGGAAAATAAGTGCATGAAAAGTTGTTTGACTACATTAGTTATTAGGGAAATGCGAATTAAAACTATAATGAGATACCACTATACATCTATTAGAGTAGTAAAATTTATGAAATGTGACAATATCAAGTGCTGTTTAGGATATAGAGCAACTACAATTCTCATAGTTAGGTATTGTGAATAAAAAATTCTGTAACTGCTCTAGAAAAGTTTGAAGATTTCTTATAAAATTATGTATGAACTTACCATATGACCCAGCAATCCCATTTCTATATAGAGAATTGAAATGAAAACTTATGTTCACACAAAAATGTATAAATAAGGTTGATACCATCTTTATTCATAACCACCAAAAATCTGGCAATAATCAAAATGTTCTTCATTAAGTGAATGCAAAAAGACACTGGTTTGTTCATACAATGAAAGACTTAGTCCACAATGAAAAAGAATCAGCTGTCGATAACATCTAAAATATGAGTGAATCTGAAAGACGTTATGCTGAATAGATAAAGCCAGTTTCCAAATGTTATATACTGTATGGTTCCATATTACATGCCACAGGACATTCTAGAAAAGATAAAACTACAGAAACAGTTGACAGGGGTTAGGGTGGAGGGAGAATGACAAAATGAGAGCAAGAGGGAATTTCTGGAGATGAAGGAAATGTTCTATTTACTGACTGTGCTGTTGTTTATACACATCTATATAAATTCATATAACTATACATTCTCCAAAAGTTAACTTCACTGCGTATTCCACATACATGTGGGATAGTAAGGAGCTCTGCTTCAGTCTGAATGTTATGCATGTCATTTCTGCTTATATGTTCTTAAGAAAAAAGTCATATGGCCATGTCTAACTCCAAGGTACTAAGAAGTTTAATACTGATTTATCACTGGAAGAAGACAGCTGAATTATTGAGAACATCTTAACGACTAACACACTTGCTAAACAGTGGAAACATTCAAAGCAGATATCCTATTGTACCCTAGCATTTAATTTTTTTAAATTTATCTTTATTTGGAAATGAAAATGGAGAGATATCTGGCTATTTGTCAGACTGAAAATGCACATTAGCACTTTTGTAAGCAGAATTGGTGCTTTGTGATGAGAACTAAATATCTGTTCATGGGCCACAATGGCAATGGTCATTTGTTTGGGATAAGAACAATCTCGAACTGGCCTCAAAATCTCCTCTATTAATAACTAAAAATGATTATTCTTCCCTTACTTTCCACAATGCAGAATTACCATGGGTGAAATTTTGAAATAATAATATATTGAAATAAGTAGAAACAAATACTATGCAATCGTGGTTATTAATAATCAATATTTTATTATATGATTATAATTATAGTTATTATAATCTTTAAAATGCATAATGCTTGAAAAGTTACAGGTATATTTACCTATATGAGTTCTCCACATATCAAAATATTAAATATAATTATTCTTTCTTTTGTTAAAAGCATACATTTTTTGAAGATTTTTACTTCTAAGCCTAAGGAAAGTTTCTTTGATTTCCTTGGAGAAATATCCTTTCAATTTGAATCTTAATAAACATTCTGTTTTTGGTAATGACTATTTGTTTCCTATTGGTGTTTATCAGTTATTTTTGGCTTCTGAATAATGGTATTTAATATCTACAACATTTTAAAAATCGATTTTCTTTCCTCTTTCCTAACCTAAAGACTTGTTCTCTTATAAAGGATTTTCTGGTAAGTAGAAATTGAGAGCTTACACAGAGACAAGCAGATTATAGAATTGTATGTCTTTTAAAAGTGACAATTGGAACAGATTGAAAGCATTTATGAAAACTTTTTTTAACAAAATATCATTGTATTGATAAAGCTCACTTAAAAATGTAACATTTTTAGAATGATTTCTCCATAGACTTTGAAAAACTAACAGTACAGAAAATTTGCAAGTTTTCTTTCTTTGTTTATACCATTACCTTGTCTCTCCATGATTGAACTAGACTACAAGGGGTGATGAGTTTGTTCATGTACTATATAAAACCACTGATCTGAAATGCAATAGTAAAACCCAGCTTTGCATTAAATAATGATTCTTTTGTGTCTTTGTCTTTCTCCGTAAGATTGATTTCTTAAAGTATGATAGTGTTCGCTTTATAAAACACTTTTGGCTTATCCCCAGAATAAAAGTAAATAGGATTCTAAGGAAAATCAATTTCTTGAATAAGACATCCAGATAATGTTTTTCTTTATTGTTATTTATCTACTGTCACCCATGGCATATTACCCCTAAAATAAGAATTCTCCATCAACATAAAGAAATTAAATAGCATTTCTAAAACATATCACATAGGTCAATAATTCCTTTTTTTTTAATTCAAATTATCCAGTTTAGAGATTACAGAAAGCATACAATGCACAAAGAATACATTTTAATTGTATATCTAAAGACATGTTTTCAAAATCATGACTTGAATGTATTAGATGCAAGGGACTCCAAAGTTCATTAGGACAAAGACCAGAAGAATGCTGTATACTGATTTTAATTGTTAGTCTTTGCTTTGTGTTGAGCTACTTGATTTCATCATGTTCACCCATAATGACTTTAATCCAGAAGTTGACTTTAAATCTCGATTCCTCCCTAACCAATCTGACCCCTGCCACTATTGATTAAATTTTATAGCTTACTCAGGAATTATCAATTCACATGCCTTCTAAGCTCATCTCTTTTTGACTAGTGGGACTGACTACTAAGGAAACTGTAACAGTCAGCCAGGCATAACAGAGCTCATAGCAACAAAGGTCAATAACAGTGTCAACCAAAACTTTCAGGAGATTGCTGCAATTAAGATTTAAAATAATGCTCTTTACCTATGAACTAACTTGATTGCACAGTATTGCAAGGTGCTTCATCTTAAAAATACAGATGAATTTTAAACATATCTCATAGACAGATGTTTCTGTATTTTCATCTAAAGTACCTACTTTCTATGTAGGCAACTTCTACATGTTCCAGTAAACTCTTAACAAAACACTTTATTTCTTTATATCTTAATATTTATACCTATGAAATGATGAAAAATGAAAAGATAGTTTCTTAAATTCCCTCTAGTATTAACATTCTTTAATTTTATGCTTTGTGTGTGTGCATATGTGTGTGCAACACATATGGAATGAGAACTCAGTCTAATCTCAAACTACACAAAGTATAGTAGGAAACAAATGTAACTGCACAATTCTTTTACTTATCATTAACCATGAATTATATAAAATCACATAGAAATTTGACAAACAGTGAAACTATATATATGTAGGGGGTACAGTTTATTCGGTATTTCCACAAACTAGAGTGGCTTTCATAAACAGCTGGTACAGATATCTAAGTATGGTCAGACAGAACGGCTTATAACCAACAATCCCTTCACTCCAAATTATCATTTGTAAATTTCATCTAATATTTAACCAATTTATATTTAACAATATAATAATAAACTTACTAATTAGTGGATCAAGGATTGCATTTTATTACTGCTTTACTTTAGAAGTCTGAATATATAGTTCAAACTTTATGGGCATTTTGGTTTATTTTCCCCTAGTCTGCCTCTTTGCCCATCTTCTTCCTCCCCTCTTAATTTTTACACCCCTATCAACTTCCCTCCTCTCTCGTTCATTATTACACTTTAAATATGACCAAATGTTTCATAAAGGTATAAATTCATTCCTATTTTCCATAACAGTATACATTTAATCCTTAGCATACAGTATAGGTAATGAATAAATATTTGGGGAACAAGTGGAGTATATACTTCTTTGTATTTATAAAAAACAACCAAAAAAAAAATACAAGAACTTTGAACTGCTTACTAATATTGGCTCAGCTCACCCATTTATGAGAAATGTATATACTTCTATTTAGGGATATGTGCTTACTGAGTCCTTCAAATTTCAAAAGTTCTTATCATTCATATCTCTAATTCAGCTTGTTTTAATAGTACATTTTTATTCTCTTACATAAAACATTGACTATTTGTATGCTGTCATCTTGCCTGGAAATATGCTTCCACTAACACAAAACACTTATAAAAATTCAGATATAAACCTAAATGTTTATGAAATTTTATCTAAAAATAGGTGGTGATCTTTGTTTTTTGTAAGAGGATAAAAGCTGGAGTGTACATTAAGTTTGATCAACAGTCATTTTTTAGTGTGTGGATTATACAGTGTTTTAAATTTTTTGAGCTAATGCTTAAAAATTGAAAAAGTTTACATAAATATCTGGGTTTTTGTTTCTTATTAAACTATAGAATATTTGGCCACAATAGGACCTCATTTCCAGATTGGAAACTTTCATGTAATTTAGGCTATTATATTTCCTTCCTGAAACAAAACTAGGAAAGAGAGAGAGAGAGGGAGAGAGAGAGAGAGAGAGAGAGAGAGAATTTTAAGCAATTGTCATTCATGGTTATGGAGACTTAGAAGTCTCAATATCTGCAGCCTGTAAACTGGAAACCCAGGAGAGCTGATATTATAGTCTAGTCTGGATATGAAGGTGGAGAGGATCCATGTCTTTTAGACAGATAAGAATTCCTTTTTATTTATGGAAGGATGGTAGGAATTACCACCCCTGAAATTTTCAAGTCCTTAATAGTGGCATTAATCTCGGAAATCTCTCTAGGAATGTAGTGTTCCTTTTCATTGACTATTTTTTCTAGGTAAGTAGAGGCTTTTCTATTGGCTTTAACTTGTCCTTTCAGACCATAATTACCCTCCCATACAAGTCAGGGAACCAATCTGGGGGTTCTCCCAGCTGCTGAGCATATCTATTCCAATTACACATTCTGAGGCTGGAGAAATAACCACAGGATGGGTTCAGGGACCCACTGGGACTATTTTGAAATGGATCTAAGCTAAAACTATTGACCATCTCACTTCTATAAGCACCTACTCTGACTATTAAACCATGGTGACATTTCAAGTGTTCTGAAATTAGTATCAGTTTAGAACCAGAGTTTAGTAATCCCTGAATGGTCTGATTATTTACTTTTCCCCATTACAGTTACTCTGCAAAAGACTATAGGTCACTTTAAAGAAGGCTGGGAGGAAGATTAATGGTATAAATTTGTTGGCAGTGCATCTGGGTACTTGCTCAAGGGGACCGGGACTCCACCTAATTCAAGGAGATCTAGGTCTGTTTCAGGACACACATAAAAGCTTTCAGGTTATTCTTTTGGTGCTTGAGTTGGGAATTCAAATCTCTGAGCTCATCTTTTTCTTTCTTTACTTTGTCCAGCATCATTAGGAACAGCAAGCCAATGTCATTATATTTGTTAGTTGAAAAAATTGGGGAGAAATTATTATATACACATTTATTCAGTTCCTTGCCTTTAGAAACGGTTGATTAGGAGTATCCAATAGAGATATTTTGAATACCTCTATTGCAAGATTACATCATGGACTATCAATGTTCTCTCTCCTACTGCAAATAGAGTCATTATTATTCTCAAAACTAATCAGATTTTAGAGTCAATTCCAGAAGCCCCAGAACCAAAGCAGAAAACTCATTCATAAAGTTCTGTTTCTCTAAAATCACTCGATATAAAAGTTTGTATTAGCCTGGATTCTTCAGATATAAATAATTGATAGATTTTATATATATAAATAAACACACATGAGATTTTATTTTTTTAAATTAGTTTTTATTATGGTAACATTGGTTAACAAAATCTACTAAGTTTCAAGTGTACAATTTAATAGTAAGGCTATATATGTATATGTATGTGTATATATATATCATTGTGTGTTCACCACCCATAGTTATATTCCTTTCTGTTGCCATATATTTGAGCCTTTTTACCCATCTACCTCTTTCCTCCGTCCTCCCCTCCCTACTTTCTGGTAACCACTAATCTATTGTCCATTTCCATGAGTTTCTGTTTGTTTGTCCTGTTCATTTGTTACTTTTAGGTTTATATTCCATATATAAGCGATATCATGTGGTTTTCAACTTTTTCAGTCTGACATATTTCAATTAGCATGATTATCTCGAGGTCCATCCAGGTTGTCGCAAAGGGTAGTATTTTATCTCTTCTGATGGCTGAGTAATATTGACCAAGTAATATTCCATTGTATATATGTACCACTGCTTCTAGAGCCAATCATCTATCATAGGACACTTCAGTTGCTTCCATGTCTTGGCCACTGTGAATAGTGCTGCTATGACATCGGTGTGCAAATATCTTTTCGGATATAGATTTTCAAGTTTTTGGTAAATACCTACTAGAGATATTGCTGGATCACATGGTAGATCAATTCTTAGTTTTTTGAGGAAACTATATACTGTTTTTCATAGTGGTTGTACCATTTTGCAGTCCCACCAGTGTGGTTTTGATTTTCATTTCCCTAATAGTTAGCGATGTTGAACATCTTTTCAATTTTTGTTGGCCATTTGTATATCCTCTAGAGAGAAGTATCTGTTCAGATCCGCTGCCCATTTTTTAATTGGATCGTTTGTTTTTTTGTTGTTATTGAGTCATATAAGTTCTTTGTATATTTTAGATATTAGGCCCTTATTGGAAGTGTTGCTTGCAAATATATTTTCCCATTCAGATGGTTGTCTCTTTAACTTGATGGTTTCTTTTGCAGAGTAGAAGTTTTTTAGTTTGATATAGTTCCATTCATTTATTTTAGCTTTTACTTTCGTTGCTTTTGAGGTCAAATTCATAAAATCCTCTTTAAGTCCAAAGTCCTTAAGCTTAGTTTCTATGTTTTCTTCTATGCATTTTATTGATTCCGTTCTTATATTCAGGTCTTTAATCCATTTTGAGTTAATTTTGGCATGTGGTGATAGACAACAGTCTAGTTTCATTCTTTTATAGGTAGCTTGCCAGTTTTCCCAGCACCATTTATTGAAGAGATTTTCCCTTTTCCTCTGTATGTTTTGGATTTTTTTTTGTCAAAAATTGTTTGTTCATATAAATATGGGTTTACTTCTGGACATTCGATTCTGTTCCACTGGTATGTGTGTCTATTTTGCTGCCAATACCATGCCATTTCGATTACTGTCATTTTGCAGTATAATTTGAATCCAGGCAGAGTGATGACTCCAGCCTCATTGTTTTTCCTCAGAATGGCTTTGGCAATTCAGGGTCTTTTGTGCTTCCATACAAATCTGATGATTTTTTGTTCTATTTCTTAAAAAAATGCCAATGATATTTTGAAGAGGATTACATTAAATCTGTATAATGCTTTAGGTAATATGATCATTTTAACTATGTTGATTCTTCCAATCCAAGAACAAGGAATATTTTTCCATTTCTTTGTATCTTTTTCGATTTTTTTTAATAGGATCTTGTAGTTTTCATTATATAGATCCTTCATACGTTTCGTTAAATTTATTCCTAGGTATTTTATCCTTTTTGGTGCAATTGCAAAAGGAACTATTTTTTCTACTACTTTTTCTGATACTTCATAATTAGAGTATAGGAAAGCTATCGATTTTTTAACGTTGATTTTGTATCCAGAGACGTTACTGTATTTGCTTATTGTTTCTAGCAGTGTTCTTGTGGAGCCTTTAGGGTTTTCTATATAGAGAATCATGTCATCTGCAAGTAGTGACAGTTTGACTTTTTCTTTTACTATTCGGTTGCCTTTTATATCTTTCTCTTGTCTGATTTCACTTGCTAGGCTCTCCAATGTTATGTTGAATAATAGTGGCAATAGTGGACAGCCTTGCCTTGTTTCTCCTGGTCTTAGAGGGAAGGTTTCTAGGTCTTCATCATTAAGTATAATGTTGGCTGAGGGTTTGTCATATATGGCCTTTATTATATTAAGGTATTTTCCTTCTATACCAATTTTGTTAAGTGTTTTGATTATAAATAGATGCTGTATCTTGTCAAAGGCTTTTTCAGCATCTATTGGTATGATCAGATGATTCTTATTTTTTAATTTGTTTATGTGGTATATCACAGGAATCGATTTGCATATGTTGAACCATCTCTGTGCCCCTGGGATGAAGCCCACTTGATCATGGTGTATAATCTTTTTAATATGTTGCTGTATTCTGTTCGCTAGTATACTATTTAGGATTTTTACATCTGTGTTCATGAGAGATATTTCATCTGTAGTTTTCTTTTTTTGTGTTATCCGTACCGGGTTTTGGTATCAGAGTAATACTGGCCTCATAAAATGAGTTGGGAGGTATTGTCTCCTCTTAAATTTTTTGGAAGAATTAGAGAAGAATAGATATTAAATCTTCTTTGAATGTTTGGTAGCATTCACTTGTGAAGCCATCTGGTCCTGGACTTTTACTTTATGGTAGGTTTTTGATGATAGCTTCCAATTTCCGTACTGCTGATCGGTCTATTTAGATTTTCCAGTTCTTCGCAATTCAGTCTATGAAGGTTGTATTTTTCTAAGTACTGGTCTATGTCTTCTAGGTTATTAAATTTGATGTTATATACTTTTTCATAGTATTCTTGTATGATATTTTGTACCTCTGCGATATCAGTAGTCATTTCTCCTCTTTCATCCCAGATTTTGTTTATTTGTGTTCTTTCTCTTTTTTCTTTAGTGAGTCTAGCTAGGGGTTTGTCAATTTTATTAACCTTCTCAAAGTACCAGCACTTTGTTGAATTTATTTTTTTTATTGTTTTTGTTGTTGTTGTTGTTATTGTTGTTTTTAAATTCATTTATTTCTGCTTTAATTTTGATTATATCTTTCTTTCTCCTGAATTTAGGCTTCATTTGTTCTTCCTTTTCTAGTTTTTCAAGACGAAACATTAGGGTGTTTATTTGGGCTCGTTCTTGATGTTAGAGATAGGCCTGTGGTGATATAAATTTTCCTCTTTTGATCACTTTTGCCATGTCCCCCAAATTTTGATATGTTGTACTATCATTATCATTCATTTCTATGTATTTTTTATCTCTCTTTTTTATTTCTTCTCTGACTCAGTTATTCTTCAGTAGTATGTTGTTTAATCTCCATCTATTCGTGGTTCTTTCCACTTTCTTTTTACAGGTGATCTCTAGTTTCAAAGCATTACGATCAGAGAATATGGCTGGGGTGATTTTAATTCTCCTTTATTTTTTGGAGATGG
>NW_006442508.1:4631293-4652261 GCF_000325575.1 Pteropus alecto | reverse complement strand
CATCACTTATCCTTTCCGCCATTTGGTCAACTCTATTTCCCAAGCTTTCTATTTCATTTTTCAACTCTTGCAGTTTTTTTTTTTTTTTTTAATCTCCAGAAGATCTATTCTGTTCTTCTCGAGGGTTTCAATCTCCTTGCTCTGCTCATGCAGTTGTTTTTTCAATTCTTGAAATTGTTACTATGACTCTTTTCGAAACTCAGTGAGTTTTTTCAGAAGTACCATCCTGAATTCTCTGTCATTTAAGTTATATATTTCTATGTCTTCAAGCTTATTTTCTGAAGACTTTTCTTTTTCTTTCTGAGATTCCTTGCCACCTTGGTTATTCATGGTGTTTAGTGGACTATTTCTCCGCCTGGGCATTAATGAAGTGTATTCTGTTGTTTTTCCAGAAAGATTTATTATATAAAGGTCTTTCTTTAGCCTGCTGCAAAGATGGTGCTCTTCTTTTGGTTTCCAGTAGGTGGCGTCTAAGCCCTTGGATCTCTGCTTTATATAAAGCCTAAATGTCTTATTTATTTTCTTATAGATATTTAATAACACTTACTACTCTCAGTTTCAGGCTCTGTCAGTATTAGCAACAGTTTCGGTAATGTTTGCTCAGATTCCCCTGGGGTTCCATACTGTTCAGTCTCGGAGGGTATGTAGGAAGAGCAACTCTAGGTTAGGAGTTGGAGGCTGCCCCTCAGCCTTGGTTTTGCAACCATGGCTGGCAAAAATCAACTGTTGTTCCTCTGCCATCCTGTCCCACTTTTCTGCTTTCTACCGTGATGACTGGGCCCTGCTGCTGGCTGCTAGAAGTTCTGGCACTTCTTGATAGACTGATCAGGGAAGTCGCCGCACCTTCTCCCCTCCCCCTCCTCCTGCAAGGAGCTCCTGCTGCTGTAAGAGGCAGCTTCTTTATTTCTCCAAGTCCACCACCCGACACCCAGGTTTCTAACCTCAGGTAGCTCTTATGCGCAGATCCCACACTCAGACGTGCTGGTGCGCAGTTTAGGTGTTTTTGTTGAGTTTTAGATGTTCAGTTTATTATTGTTTCAAGGGAGGAGATCTGAGGACATCTCTCTCTCCGCCATGTTTCCGAAGGAGCTCTATTACTATTTTTAAAATAATGATTACTACAATATTGATACTCATTTCAACTATAGAGTCATTTAAAAGAGTGTTATTTTATTCCTTTCCAGGTGGTTAGAAATTTGGGGGCATTTTTTTGTGATTAATTTCAATTTTTATTGGAAACTGCTTCTGATAATTTTGGGTCCTTCTAGGAAAGGATCGTTTAAGCTTTGCTTTATTCTTGCTTCTACATTTTGAATTATTATTAAAGTTTAGAGTTGAAGGAAATCTATCACTAGAGTCTGTGTTGACATTTAAACCTGAGTGGTGAAAAAAATTGGTGGCAACTGTAGGATTATCTTTCACATCCATGAATTTTAATGGCTAAGGCACTATTTGGCAAGAAAAGGGATGAGTTTGGAAACATGATTGTAGTTTGATGCTGTAAATGGTTTCCTATACATCCTTGGTATGAAGCAGTAAAAGTCTCAAAGGTATTACAGTGGGCAAGTCTTACCAGTAGAATGAGGAGTAAATGAAATTAGTCTCAGAGGATTAGCCAAGGAGATAATCAAGAAATGCTAATTGAAAGAAAAATTAGTAAGAATACTACTATTTTGTGGTTTTTACTAGAATCCATGCTAAAAACTAGAAAACTAGATTTCTATAGGACCATGTCATGGCATCATAGAGAAAGAATGTAATGATTTGCAAAGTGACTCAACTATAACCTTTATAGTTAAGGACCCTAAATATAGGTAAATGGAGCCATGATCAAGAGACTCTGAAATCTACAGTATATTCCATTAAAAAGCTGAGGCATTCTACAGAGAAGCTAGAAGATGCCTGATGAATTTTTGCTAGCATGGAGTCTAAGAATAAATGATCAAGAGGGCATAGCACTCATTTTAAACACTGACAAATAGTATATTATTTGTTGAGGATGTATTAGTCAGGGTTCTCCAGAGAAATAGAACCAACAGGAAGTGTGTGTTTGTGCACATGTGTGCGCACATATGCACACACTCACACACACACACACACAGAGAGAGAGAGAGAGAGAGAGATTTTAAGGATTTAGTTCATATAATGTGGAAATTTTGTAAATTCAAAATCTATAGGATAGACCAGCAGGCTAGAGAGCCAGAAAAGGAATTTGTGCTGGCAAAATTTCTTCTTGCTCAGAAGAGGTCAGTTTCTGTTTTCTTGAGTCCTTCAATGGATTGATTGATTTCTCCCCTCGTGCGCATATCATGGGTGGTGATCTGTGCACACATGGAAAGAGAGAGAGAGAGAGCTATGATGTCTCTTCCTTACAAAAACACCAGCTCTAATGGATTAAAGCCCCATTCTTGTTACCTCACTTAGCCTTCATCATCTCCTAATAAGCCTTATTTCCAAATACAGTCACACTGGGAGTTAGGCTTCAACATATAAATTTGAAGAGGAGGACACAATTTAGTCTACAGCAGTAGATACCAAAGATTAAAAACAGATGATTCTCTTTATTGCTTCATTCATTCCTTGTATGGTAAAACTGTTCAAGAAGTACAACATACTAAGTTTGATTAGTGTACTATAATGGACTTGGCAAATATCTTTTCGTTTTCTACCTCAAAGTCCACTAACACACAATATGCATTTTCATGGACTGATATTCAATATATATTTATGGTTTTTGCCATGAGTTTATTTGATAATACATATTATCATAATACAACATATTATGATAATCTGATACTGCAGGATTCCAATTTGATAACTCTAAGAGTAACTTAGGGCAATAAATTGATAATTGTATGATGACTGCCCTCTAAAGAGTATGATAAGAGAAGTTAAGGACTCTAGACACACTTGTTACCACATGACAAACACAGACTACTTAAGTTCATTGCAAGTAAACTTATTAGAAGTAATCACAGTGAGAGCAGCTCTATTACCAAGCATCATGGGGTACTTTGAATTCTTTATTTGTTGAATCTCATAATACCTTTATTAGAATGGCACACATGGGAAGCTCTGACCAAACTGATGTTATTGTATGCCCTAGGAGTAGGCAATATAGCCAAGCAGAGAATCTCAACAAAGGAGGAAGAAATATGAATGAAAATGGATAATACATGGAAACAGAAGTTTAATGCAAATAAGAAGTGGATGGTATTATTCTAGGAAAGAATGCTATATCTGCCAGAGTGTAATATGTTTTGTGAATGTGGATGGAATTCCTTTAATAACAGCAGTAACAAAGTCTGTAGTGTTTTTCTGTTTGTTTTGTTTTTTTGAAGTGGTCTTTTTTTTTGAAGTTGGTATGGTATTCATGTATCATTTATAACTTTCTGGAGCTTTAATGGAACTGCTATCAAGCAACATTTTGGCACACACCGTCTGATATATATAATTTATGCACAATATTTTCATGTAATTTGAAATATACTTGAGTGTACCAATATAATGATTCCTCAAGGACAACAATATGTATCGTGATGTGACCTCTAAAAAGCAAACCAAGCCATATTATACTTTTTGTTTATTTTCCTTTTTTTTGAAATTCTTGTCTTTATTATTCAACATGATATCTAAAAATATAGGGGGTTATAAGACTCTAGTGGAGTGACACATTTCAAAGTTCATGTGGATCAATGCTATTTGCAAGATGAATCAACTGATTCTTACAAAGATAAAAAGTGATACTTTCAAAATTAAATAATACATTTACTCACTTCTTTTATTTAACAAATATTGACAACTTATAGTGTGTTAAGTGCTAGGGATGCAATGGTAAAAAAGACAGACATGATATTTCTATTTGTTTTCAGCCACAAATCTGTGGCTGAAAACAACATATTAAAACTTTATTATGTTACAGTTCTGAAGGTCAGAGGTCTAAAATAGAATTCATTGGTCAAGGAGTTGGCAGGGCTATGTTCTTTTTTGAATGCTCTATGTAAAACTATGTTTTCTTATCTTTTCCAGCTTCTACAAGCCACTCACTTTTCTTCCCATACCACTCTTCCATCTTCAAAGCCAGCATAATATCACTTTAATCTGACTCTTCTACTTCCTTCAACCTCATTTAAGAAAACTTGTAATTACACTGCACCTATCCATACAATCCAAGAAAAGATCATGAAAGTCCACTGGTAAGCGACTTTAATTCCATCTGCAACTTCAATTCCCATTACTATGTAACATATTCACAGATTCTAGGGATTAAAACTTTTTTGGGGGGTGCATAATCTGTGTACTATAGTATTATTTATAAAGTCTAAAGGTACCCCAATTTTCTATGCATATTTTCTGACTCTAATGGCTTTGTTTTAATTATTTTTTTTTAATTTAAAGCAACATAATGTGTTTTTATAGTTTTAAATTTAATGAAATATACAAATAAAATTAATAGTCCTAAATTCAGCAACAATCTATAAATACTTATCATTTGTATGTCTCACAATCTGTTGCCAACAACACCATACTACTAAATAACCTCAATATAGCACCAACATAAGTTAAGATGTTATTATTTTTGTTTCCGTTTTACAAAGGAGAAAACAACTATGGCTTAGAAAAATTTTGTGATTATTCCAGCTCACATGGCTAGGAATATTAGAGCTATAAACCACAGTTTGTAAAGCATTTGTATTCTAACCTAATTTCAGATTTCTGAATACCTTTATAGATTGATTTTTATTAATCTTGATATGGTCACTAAAAGATAGTTAATCCATAGTTCAGAGGTGGGTCCTCTGGGTTCAAATCCAGGGTACATTTTTTGCTAGCTTTGAAATACATTCCTTGAACCCCCATGTGCCTAAATTTCCTTATTAGAAAACCTTCATAATAATAGGCTAAGCATAATAATAAAAATAAATTATGACATATATGTTTATAAATATCTGACATAATTTGTATTCAATAAATATCTATTATTTTTATTATCACTAAGCTAAAATCTGAAATATATGTTAACTATGTTGTTGCATAAATTATCAATAAAGCCAAAATTTTAGTTAAATCCACAGTGATATCAGCACTTCATTAGGCATCATGAGTCCATAAGAAGATCATAAATTAACACAAGCTCTGTGCCAAGCTTGGCATTATTAAATTGCCAGGATCACTAGAATGATTTCTTAGAATGAATTCAGTTCAACCACATTGCAACTCCACAGGCTGATCCTATAGGCAGGACATGTGTGAAAGTTCAGTTCCAGCAAGATAACCACTTACTCCTCTGTGCTTGACTAAAGAAGAATCACCATTGAAAGGGAAGATTGATGAAACATTCTTAAGATTCTCTGTGGAAAAATTTCAAACAGGGCTGCATAGACATTGACCGCTGGGAAACCGTATCGTTTGGCAGACCACTGAAGCAGGCAATTGCCGTTTGGAGCCAAGTGTCTCAAAGCTGATGGAAGAAGAAACAGAGCCTGCAACAATAATAGTTTATATCAGACATGACTCTCCAGAGGCTAGTGGATGCATGAGCATAACCACTGAGAGATTCTAAAGGCACGAGTTCACATGGACAGAACTTGCTATTAAACTTGATATTACTACTTACTTACAATCATGTGGCATGTTATAATTAACAAAGCAATTTCCTAACCATTACCCCAGTAGACCTTTACAATAAAACTGTGAGCTAGGTGGGCAGTTCTCATTTTATAAACTGGGAAACTAAAGCTAAGAGAGTTCAAGTTAGGTGCCCAATTCAAGAGATACTAAGCAGCCAAACCATACCTAAAAGACAGATTTTTTTAAATTGTAATTTAAGAATCTTTTTATTACACCAATTTTTATTTCATGTAAGAAAACAACTGTGAATTCTCCCATAAGGAATGACACAGATAGGACAAGTAATAAAGGTAAACATGCAGAGAATATTAAGCTGCCGAGAAAGTATAATTACTGAGTGTTTCAAACTGAATCTTTAGATGTATTCTCTCAGTCAATAAAAGTATTTTTATGTTCTAACAAATAAAGAAAACTTATTGACAATCAAAATATCTCTCCAGCTATCACACAGACAGTATTATTTATCTTTGATAAATTCAATTTTATGAGTAGTCATTAAATGGTATTCAGAGTGGTTAAGTAGAGTTTACCTGTGCAATTTCTGGATCTGTTGTTTAGCATAGAAAGAATGTTTTGTAAGTCCCTACATGTGATAAAAGAAATAATTTTTCTCATGACTGAGATATCATTTATAGCTAATCTGTTCGCAAGATATTTGGACTGTATGCACATACCCATAAACCTTCACCAAAATAAATAAATAATCTCCAAAGTGCTCTAGTTTTCTAGTTTTTAGGTATTGCAAATAAAGTTGTCATAGACATTCATATACAAGTCTTTCTACGCTCATATGTTTTTATTTACTTTGGGTAAATACCAAGGAGTAAAATGGTGTGATTATATAGTAGGTGTATGTTTAGCTTTTTAAGAAACTACCAAACTACTTCACAATTTAGTGGTACTATTTTATGTTCACATGGGAAATGTATGAAAGTTCCAGTTTCTTCACATCTTCACCAGAACTTGGTATGATTAGTCATTCTAATAAGTGTGTGGTGGTATCTTATTGTGATTTTAATTGCATTTCTCTAATTATTTATGATATTGAGCGTTTTTTCATGTGCTTATTTTTCATCCTAATATTTTCTTGTATTAACTGCCACTTCAAATATTTTTCCCTTTTATAATTGTGTAACATGTTTATTTATTAAGTTAGAAGAAGTCATTATATTCTGGGTATTAGTCCAAATTTGGCCTTTTATAAATAAAATGTTTAGATATTCTGCATTTTTTCCATATGAATTTTAGAATCAGCCTGTAAATTTCTACAAAAAAGTTAAGATTAATGTTGAATCTACGGATTAATTTGAGAGAACTTACATTTTTGCAATTTGAGTATGCTAACCCATGAACTTAGTACACCTCTCAGTTTATTTAGCATCCTTTTAAATTTTTCTCTTCCATGATTTCTAGTTTTCAGTGTGTATGCCTTGCACATACTTTGTCTGATTTACTTCTAAGCATTTCATATTTTGATGTTATTGTTAATAATTCTTTTTTAGGTCTTCTATATATTTATACTAATTTTCTGCTTATTATTATTTCATTTGTTAGGAGGCAAGAATTGAAATTAATCACTGTAATTGTGAATTATTTCATGTCTCTATGCCGTTCTACCAGTTTTTGTTTCATGTATTTTGAAGCTCTGCTATTAGCTTCATAAATATTTAGGATTATTATGTTTTATTGAAGGGTTGACCTTTTATCATTATTAAAATACTTTTATACTTGTTAATATCCTTTGAAATGTACTTGGTTAAGTGTTAATATAGCCATTGAGTAATAGCATTATATGTAGTTGTCCATCCTTTTACTTCAAACTATTTTGTTCTTTATATTTAAGGTTTGTTTCTTTCAGGCACTTTATAGTTGGGTCATTTTTTGTGACTTTAGTGAAGAGATTTTATTTTATTCTTGAAAAATACAGAAATCGTTAGCTTTTCCATAATTTTAAAAATCGAATTAAAATAAATTTTGCAAAACTGTTTGCTCTTTCTTTGTCTACAAGTAGAAATGTGTATTTCTTAATTAGATTTATCATATGAACTTCATTTTGTTTCCTTCTATACGTTTTGGAAATATGTGTATGCTAAAATGAAGTTACTCTGACATTTAGGATTTTCATTTGCTTGTGTTTTTCTTTTCCAAAAGCCATATGCTAGATGACTTTGTTTTACTGGTAACATGTGGCCTATAAAGAAAATTGCTGTGACCTTTTTACTCCTAAAATTTCCCAGCTAAGCCAAAAAACCTGTTGCACCCTGAGAAAGAATTGTCTTTCTTAGCTGAATGATAGAAAAAGTAGAAAAGTAAATGTTGAATAAAATAGTTTAATTTTATTAACAATGGCAAACTCAATTTCTAAATTAGCAGAATATATTCTATCACCAGTATCGAAGACAGAATTAATTCTCATATTATTAATTATTATTAATATTTATTATTAATAATATTATTGATGTTAGATTATTAATATTATTTCTGACATTATAATATGAAATATGTTATGAGATATAATTTAATCCATAGAAAAAACTGAAACTTATAACAGTAGTCAAGGTTTAAAAATCAGCAGATCTACTAAATTACATTCATATTTTAAAAACCTGCTGAAATTTGTTATTATATCCTATATTTAGAAAAGTAAGAAATCAGTCCCCTCCTTAAAAATCAGTCTATGATGCCTGTACTTAGTTTCCTGTGGCTGCTGTAACAAATTGTCACAAACTGGGTGCCTTACAACAAAAATTATTCTCCCACAATTTTTGAGGCCAGACGTCTGAAATAAAAATACTGGTGTCAGTAGAGCTGAACTCTCCGGGAAGCCTTTAGGGGAGTATCCTCTATCACCCCTTCCAGGTTCTAGTGGCTCCAGGCCTTCCTGAGTTCGTGGCTGTATAAGTCTAAACTCTGCTTCCATCTTCACATGGCCTTCTTCTCTGGATTATATCTTCTCTTCTTCTGTCTCTTATAAGGACACTTGTCAGCTATAGGGCCCATCCAGATAATCCAGGATGATCTCACCTCAAGATTTTTAATGTTATAACATCTGCAGAAACACTTTTTTCAAGTAAGGTCACATTCATGGGTTCTGAAGTTAAGATGTGAATATGATTTTGGGGGGGTCATAATGCAACCCACTATACTACCTATGTACATGCTTTTTTTCTATAATGAGGCCTCAAAGTTAAATTTACCTAAAATCTGGATTAGCTTATATTTATATCGAAAATATGACTTTATTTACCATGTTATTAATAGCCAGATAAAGAATTGCTTTTCTTTCATCCTCCTCAGAAAATAGCATTGTGAACATACCCATTTAAATGTGTTTTATGGATTTCATCCATTACATTTATATAATTTGAAACTCAAACCATCCCATCTTTGTTTGGCCAGCGAGAATCTTTTCAAGTAAATATCTGATTCCTTGTGATATGACCATAATATTCATTGACACTTTCCTCACAATGTGGTATGACAAGATATCCCAGGATCGGCCATTTTCCCAAGAAGAATTGATTTATTTTAGCACAAGATGGTATTTCAAGATCAGAATCTAAGCGCTAGTGATACTCATTGCATCTGAAGTGTTCATTGTTTCTATACCTTTATGGTGAATGAAGCTAAAAATTATGTGCATGCTTGTTCACACCTTATTTCATCAACAATCTTACATATGTTATTCTACTTTTATTTGACCTATAGTTGACAAATTTTAATAATAATCTAATTGTATCATATGTCCAAGAATTTTTCTGTTTTTTTTTTTCAAATAAAAAAAAGATTTTATATGTTGGTGTTGGCCATTCTAAATCAATATTTTTAAGTACACCATGTCTTTTTAAAAATGTCGATCCATTTTAATTTTATGTCCAGAAAGTTTTCTTGAATTACATAGGTTTTAGTATAATTTAATTCCTTAGTTTGGTTTTTTGGTTCTTCTCTGCCTATCTTCAATATTTGGCAGTATTTATAAATTTCTTTGTATCTCTTTTTTCATTTCCTTGTAAATACATTTCCTCTGTTTCACTTTATATTCCTATTAAGGCATTATTGGTTTTGTTTATGCACTTCCGTGTCCCTTATTCCTCCTTTATGGAATTATGTTTATTTTTATTTCTTTCCTAAGACTTGTCACTTAGTTCTTAGGCTTTAAAATCCTAATTAACAAGCTCTTAGTTCTGTCTTTATGTGTTGTTCAATTATTTGTCTTGGCAGCTTGCTTTCTGAGATTTCAGAACTCAGTACCCCTCCCAACTTTGGTCTAGATATTTTATTTGTTTCTGTTACCCTTGTTATTCTCAATCTGGTAATTTCTCACCATGGAATTCTGTACTGGACTGAGTCTTAGCAGTCAGTTCTACAAATTCGCAGGAGACAGACAGCTTCAGCCCTTTCAATCTTCTTAGCACAGACCTATTGCATTCTTCATTTACCCATGACTAGACAGGCCAAAACACTCCAAAAGTTCAAATTTCTTTTCTTAAATTGCCCTCATTATGTTTTTGACTAAATATATTTTGTTTATTTGTTTTTTCTTATTTGTTTATTTTTTTTCTCCTCAGGTCTGGCAGATACCTCCCCATTGCCACTTCCTTCTTTTTCTCACACAGATAATACTATGCAGGTCTTGTAGCTGTTGGTGGTTTGTCCCCTCTTGCTTTTATTTTACAGTTTATGGTAATACCTTGTAATCCAGTAACATTTTTAATGTTGGACTTTTCACCTTTTCTGTTGTCTTTAACTGTCTGTTTTTAATTTCAAGATTTAAAGATATTGAAAAATTACTCTGTTTCACTGACATCTTCCCAGAATCTTAATGCCTTGAATTTTTCATTTTACATTATATCTTTGCAATAAAACCTCATGAATAAAAGTAGCTACATTTCATTTTCTCTGACATATAGCAGCATACAGCTATATAAATATGTAAACAATGCATTTACCCATTTTTCAAGTTAATTTCTCTTAAAAGGTTTTGGTGTTACAAAAATGTTTCTGTGAATATATATTTTTTTATATCTCTACTAAGCACACACACACAGAAAATCTTCTCTAAGGCAGTGCAGTTCAAAGTTGGTGCAAATTTTGGAGAGAAATAGAAAAAATTCAGGGGGAGTATAATACTAAAAAAATATGATAGGCTGATCCTTTTTTTCCTGACGAAATTGAAAGTTATCTAAAAGGGACTATTTACATTGTTGGATTAGAATTTTAAATTGGTTAAGACTAAAATTATTTTCTTCTGATTTTTAGAATGAGGATTGTGAAGAAGACCACATAAATTATAGAAAGTGTTAAAGAGCCATATCTTTTCTGCATATCTGACTTATACTATGAATAAATTTTATAACCCTTCTATGTATAATTCGCTTGGCTCTGTAGTATCCATTAGAGTTAAAATCCTTGAAACCTCCTTTATATATATGGTCCATAACTTCAGTATCATTTTCTACTCTCTCATTTTTTTGAAGAAAAGTTCTAACCATATAAAGAATAGGTAGTCAGATGTGTAGACATGACTGGGTATAAGGAGTAGAGAACACAGTGCCTACAAAGCGCATGACAATGCACATGTATTATCTACACTATGGAAATTATGTTTTCTGGAGTAAATTGGAAAAGACAGAAGCTGCAAAAAGACTTATAAGGATGAAAGTGAAAAAGATATTTACTTGAACTCAAAAGAATTTTCATTCAATAACTTTCAAATGGTTGGCAGAGGGTGTTGTAAATAACATCCATATTATCTAGGAAATAGACCAATCTAACATGAGATGATGGATGGCAAGAAAACCTCTACTTTTTTTTAAATTAACACATAGTTGAGTTGCCTGGCTAGCTCAGTTGGTAGAACATTAGACTCTTAAAGTATAATAATATACCATATTATATTAGTTTCAGGTGTACAACAAAATGATTTATCATGTGTATTCCTTACAATGCGATCACCACAATAAGTCTAGTAACCATATCACCATTCAAAGTTATCAACATAAAACAATGTAAATTATTTTACCTATGCTATACATAACATACTCATGACATTTTTAATGTTTTTTATAACTGGAGATTTGTACCTCTTACTCCCCTTCGCCCTTTTTACCATCTCCCTTTCCTTTGTCAACCATCAGTTTGTTCTTTGTATCGCTACATTTTTTTATTTTTGCTTATTTCACTTCACTTTCTAAGATTATCTGACCCTTTCCATTGCCATGTGATTTGCCTTACATCCTGTGGAAAGGAAACACATCCCTGCCTTACTGAGTTTTGGCTTGCTCATGTGACATCTTGACCAATAATTTGTGAGCAGACATGACATACAATATGTCTAGCAGAAACTTAAGATCCAGTCATGAAAAGAGCATGATCAGCATAGAGGCTATCCTTCTTCCAGGGTCCTGGAATGAGAAGACACATGCAGCAGAGATACAGCCTCTAATTGAATCACAGCTCATTTTGAAGAAATTAGAGTTTGTTAATGTGAGTCACTGCGATTTTTTTGGTGCAGCAAAATGACTCATACAGATATTAATGAAAAGGTGATATACACATATTGTAGTTCCCAAGATCACGCTCTTAAACACAACACTATATAGCTGTTTAAAAAGAAATTCTTGCTTAAGGTCAAGATTGGTACTCAAAACTGAATAAGAGAGATCCTGGGAAAGGAAAGCAGGAGATTCCATTTGTTGGTAGTGGAGGAAAATGGCAGTTGTTAACAAAAGAGCTTAGAGATGTTATCTGTTATTTTAAATTTTATGTTAAAAACTTGCTTGGATTTCTCTCACATGAAAGAAATAGAATAAAATTGTGTGTATCAGCTTGCAAAGCATGGATTAATGACAAAAGATCATTTTTTTTTTTTTTTGCCAAATAAAATGTAACAGTTGCCATTCTATGTTTAAAAGCATCCAAAATGTCTTCTTTCATCTTTACTTCACCTGTTATTAGCAACTCCTGTGGGCTAGGAAAGAAAATTTTGCCTAAGTAATCCCTTAGCAAAAACTCACAATTCTTACAACTTAAATTCATAATAACTCCCTCCAGTAATTATTTTAACATTTTAGAATTTAGCATATTACAATCTATAATTGCTTACAATTTTATAAACATTCATTTCTGTAACAGTCCTGAAAAGTGTTCTAAGAGAGACTTTTTACTGACATTCTTTACTTAAAGAAAAAAACACATGCAAAGAACTAAGCAACTTCCTATACATGGACATTTGATGGCAGAATCAGTACAGAATACCCATATTCAAACTCCAACGTCTACATTATTTCACTAGAAGAGAATATCAGAGCAACTCAATCTTTTTTTTCTTTCTCATACTGATGTTTTAACTCCACTTCAAGTAAAAAATAATTTTATAAAAATAAATTTCTATCATTATGTATAAATGTAAAATTTAATCATCTAGAAACTTGTTATCCTAAACTGTCAACAAATGAGCAAAAAGTGATTATAAAGATATTTTATATTTTAAAATCAATAGAGTAAAAGAGGGAAGAACATAGATTGAAAATAATTTTATTACTATTAAACTTTTAGATAATTTTGTTATGTTTTAAGCCCTTAAAATTTGACTTAAATGGTCAACCATTCATATACAAAATATCTCATCCCTCTCAAAATGAGATCTTGTTCCACTATTCTAATTTATATTACAGTGAAGATGTATGCATGCACATTGTAGAGCATTTTGAGGCTATGTGCTTTGATTCATGATTTTGGGAAATGTTTGACATAACTACAGACTGGTATATTGTAGGCCTATTTAGTTTTCAATCTAAAAAGCCCATAGATTCAAAAGATCACTGGCAAATTTGGACCATGTTTTTTCCTCACCAATGTTTGATTGAGAGTTTTCTGAAAAAATCTAATAATAATGTTTTGTTAAATTAAAAATAAGTCCTTTGAGGAGAGTAAACAAGACTAGGTTATCTAACGACTAATCTAGTTATATTAAGCCATTTCTCTTAATCTTATATCTACTGTCCTGACATTTTTGTTGAACTCATTTAGGCCCAGTAAAATATAAATAACCATAAGTATTTTAAAGTTAAAATGTAATGGAAGAGCATCTTGTTGTTTAGCTCTAAATTTTGTTAATATTTCTGTGCCTTATATAAGTCAAAATATTTATTTTGGCAGCAAATACAGTGATGATGAAAGTAATATAAAACCTAGAATGTGGAAATCATTTAACAGAGAGAAATGCGTACTGCAAGAGAGTAGTGATAATTTTGTATAAATCTCTTTGCTAAACTATATTTATGTATGACTTTTAGGATGGTCTAATTTACATTACATTACAATATGGTATAATCATACCATAATCCTGTTTCACTTAGGAAATTTAACTGTGTGTGCCTAGCAAACTATAGACAAAGAGACAAAGAGAGATATAGAGACAGACAGAAAATTGAGCATATGTCTGAGAGTGAGTGTGATATAAGATATATAAATTCAATTCATAAGTTAAGTTATAGTTCTCACGTACCTAAATATCTGTCATAATGTGAGCATCTCATTATATTAATTGTTTATTATTAAAACAAAACCCAGACTACTTCATTTGGTACTCAATCAAAGAAACAGCTATCCATCCTAATAGTGAAGGTACAACTGATTGTATTAGCTTTAAAGAGAACTACTATGTCTGTCTTCAAATGATTTATTCACAAGGAAGTTTTAGGGGAATTTTTAAGCATTTACAGAGTTTGCTTTTTCTAGTTTCTTTAGAATGCAACCATGCGCAGGATACTCCTCCTCTCCATAGGTTTAGGTTTAATGATCTCAGAATAACTTTGCAAGCTGAACATCAGCTGTTCATTTTTGTCCTTATCAGGCATTCTCTATTTTGGTGATATCCAAGGAAACATGAAGTTATAGCCAAATGATACATTTTAAAAATTATTTGCAGTTAAATTTAATATTATAAAACATGGTAATACAGACTAATTTTCTGTAACCATGATTACTTGCAACTTCTTGACTAAACATTGTTTGTTTAGCATAGTTTATTTTTAATAAAAATTCCAGTTACAAAATAATATCATTTGTTTTGGCATTTTGTTTTTCAGTATTTCTTACAACTATTAGCATATACAACACACACAAAAATGGTTTCTTTATATCTATATAAAATTTTTGCTGAATGAATTAGATGTGACATTTGCTGTAGAATAAATGATCATGTGCTCCCCAAAATTACTGTGTTGAAACCCAATTCCCAATGTAAAGATATTTGGAGGTGGACTTTTGGGAGATTACTAGTTCATGAGGGCAGAGCTTTGGCAAATGGCATTAGTGATTTTGTAAAAGAGACTCCAGAGATCTCTCTCTCCCATTCACTCTTGTGAGGACATAGGGAGAGGATGGGCAACTCTGACCGTGGAAGTAGGTTCTCACCAGACCCTAAATCTGCCAGTGCCTTTATCTTAGATGCCTTAGCCTCCAGAATTGTGATAAATAAATGTGTATTGTTTATAAGCCACCCAGTCTAAGGTTACAGCAGTCTAAATGGACTAAGATACTATTTCAATAAAATTTTGAACAAATATTAAATATATCTTACTTATGTAAAAATGCAAGTAATAAAACTTTATCAATTATCTTCAATTCTCACAAGTTTTACAACCTATAACTAAACCGGACTATGGACGTATGTTTAGAATGGTAAAACATGAAAATAAGAGATAGATTAGATCGCATAGAATAATAGACATAGAAAACAGAAGGTGACCAAGGATTGAGCTCTGAGCATTTCCAAAATTTGAAATAAAAAAAATATGAGGAGGCATCAATAATAACCAAGAGGAAGAAGTCTGAGATATAGGAGGAAAAGGAAGTGGAGGTAATGCCTTGGAAAACAAGTGAAGAAAATATTTCAAGAAGCGGAGAATGACCAACTACGTCAAATTCCCCTGAAAGTTGACTAAGACTATTGAGAATTGGTTGTGTTTATATATGTAAACATTTAGTATATAAAACTAGATATAACAACTCATATTTAATGACATCAAGCAATTGTCCTTTGTTAGTGTTCTAATCCTATACATATATTAACCATTTTAACTTTCTAACAATCATATGATGTAAATATACCTATTTCCATTTTATAAATGAATAACACACATACACATACAACACAAACACACACACACACACACACACACACACACACACACACAAGTACGCATGATAAGTGATACAACTAAGATCCAAACCCAGGAAGCCTACATAAACTTCCACAACAAGGGCAAGTCTAATCCAATCAGGCCTTCCTGAGTTCGTGGCTGTATACAGAGTTGTCTTTTTAAAACTTCATATATCAGAGGCCCAAACATGCTTTTGATATAGTCACACACATACTATGTGCTCATAAGGCTTACTTTCCCTAGGATGCCCCAGTTTGGGGCATTGAATAATTATAAACTCATGAGAAGCTTATTTTTGTAAGAGTGATTTAGTAATAGTAATATGTTCAACCAGAAAACAGTAGCTCTAAATCTTCATTCTAAAACTCTGTAAAATAATTATTAATACCCTTTTATCAGTGTTTGTGGCAGTGTGCTAGACTCATGAAAAAGAAGTTATAAAATACAGTTTTCTTCCAAAAAATGTTAAGATTAGCAGTTACTAGATTATGATTTTATCTTTAAGTTAATGGAAAGTTTATTTAAAGGTTTTAAGCAAGGGTGTAAGGTATATTAAATTTATTTTAAATGTGTGTCAAATTCAAAGTGGAGAATGATTTAATGAGACAAACTTACGGTCAGGAAGTACAATTAGAAAGCTCCCCCACCAATCCAGGCAAGGAATGTGATGGAAGTAGTAATTGATGATGGAAATAAGTGAACAGATTTTAGGTATATTTAATGATAGAAATCACTTATTTAGTGGTTGATTGGATATGTATCTCAAAGAAGAAGTAGTCAACAATAATTTCCAATTGTTCGATTTGAATAACTAAATGAAATGATGCCATTCATTGGCATAAGGAAGACTGAAAAAGAAGTGACACTAATGGGCAAAGCATAGGGAAAAATTAGTTTTATTTTTAATCTGATCAGTTCAAGACACTTATAGAACTTTAAAATAGAAATATCAATAGGCAGTGTTATAATGGATTTTAAGATCAAAAGGTTGATTTGCATTGGAGGTACTTCAAATCTCACTAAAAAATCGCTTCAGGAAATTTTTTTCTTACAATATTTCCATTGTTTAGAGGTACCATGTTAAATGTTCTTTTATATTAGTTGGACAAGGGCATAGAAACCATGCAAGTTATTTAAACAGAATTTAATATGACAAATTGTTATATTCTTACTAAAGAACTGAAAAGGATTAATAGGAACAAGAAGTAATACAGAGATAATGATTGCAGGAAATAGCTACCACTTCAGTGCTGCTCAAACATAGAGAAGAGGTTAAATTAGGCTAATCATAATCTAAAATTTATTCTTCTTAGGAAGGGGAGCTGACTAGTGGGTACTTCAAAAGCTCAGAAGATGATCTCCATAGGTGAGGTCCCAGACGTCTGAGGAAACGGCACTGCCTTAATGCCTTGTTTCATGTGTATGTGTTTGGTAGAAGTGGTTAAAGAAACTTTAATTCTCAGAATGCTCGCTTCCTACTCCCATTTTATGCCAACTAACTCACAATCTAGAAAATATTCCAAAGAAATTCTATAAGGAATGCCACCCATTACTTTGTAACCTAGACCGGATATTTTCCTTGTAAGTTCTCTCCTAAACCGATATAGAAAGTGAAAAGTCAAATGGGGAACAAAGAGTTGGCCAGGTTGAAATAAAGCTCCTGTGTAAGAAAGAGGGAACTATCAGGTTTTACACTTGGTATAGGAACACGGAGATAAGAGGAGCCCTTTTTTTCTGTTTCCTCTTTCTAGTTTGGATACACTGCTGTTTCAATGTCTAAGCCTAAACAGGTGGTCAATAATTTCTCAGTTATCCAGCAATATTTCATCCCAGTGGCTTTCACGCCATTAATTGATCTTTAGTTTTCTATATTATAGCTATCACCTTTTATCTGTAATTTGATGTTGTTTCAAGGCCAGGTATGCTAATTAGAAGTACCTGGTTTGTAACCATCAAATATAAAACTGTACTTATTTCATTAATATTCAGTCTTCCTGATTTTCATGTGAGTCTAAGTATAGAATGAGTAAACAGTAGTCGAATGCTTGTCTTACTAGCATCATGGGATCCTGGTGAATGAAATGTGTGAGCAAAAATAAATATAAAATCCATATTTTAATTTTATAATTTTAACTTCTACTTTGGAGAGAAAAATCCACATTCAGGATTTAGAACATCCGGTAAATATTTAAAATTCTTAAGCATAGAGCAAAGCCTATGCTAAAAATACTTTTTGAGGTTAATAATTTTTATGTCATTATCTTATCAGCCCAAAAGATATGCCAAATACAAAATTACTTAAATTCATTTTACCTGAAAATTTTTTTTATTATACAAGTGGGGCAATACTGAATTTTCTTCATTTAACTTTTATTCTCGTTCACCTCATTATTTTTATGCTTTTCCAGCATTTTTAGAAGGCAAGTCTTTGGTTAAACGGAAAAAAAGAACTGAAAAACTTTGTTGACACACACACAAAAAAACAATTTTATAAGTAATTACTAAGAAGAAAAGAATGATTTGACCTGTAGATATTTAACTATGAAGGACCAATGAATTCTGCTAGAATACAAGACCTGAAGAATGTAGAATTTCCTTCCAGTATCCCTCCTTGACTGACAACCACAATGAAAAAATATGTGGCTTCATCCCTACTGCGTCACAGTCAAAGATATCCAATGAAACAGTTGGGTGGAATTTTTGACCCCATAAAGTCTGGTGTAGGCAATGGAGGTACGGATAAGAAAAGGGGAATGGAAGGGAAAATCAGCTGTTCAAGAGAATCAGACTTTTATGACCTGATTAGAGATTCAGTGGGCAAAGTAAAATTATATTCTGGTCTCCACAAATACTCATGATTATCCAATAATAATTTTATATTAATGGATCACTCCTCCTCATCTTTCTAGATACTGTAGGGCATAATTATGGGATTAAGCTAATTTCAATTTATTTTCTATTTAAATCACATTAACTATTCTTGTTACTACACAAATGTCCTCTTAAGAATTCTGGCTTCATTTAAATTTGGCTCTGGGTTGTTAAAGCAAGATTTTTGAGACCGCCATGGGCCTCTGTATGAATTAAGGGTGAATCATGAAGCCATTAATTTAATAACTTACCATTCAATTTAAGAAAACACAGATTTAATGTTCTTGAAGAGAAATTTCTTCTTGAGTAAGCAAGATTAAAATGGGTTGTTTAGAAACCATTCTAAATGCTTTAAAAATGTTTTCCTGTATTGCTTATAATAAGTATTATTTGCAAATGAATTTTGTACCAGGAACTACGTCAGTCCCTGAAAATACAAAGATAAATGAACAATTGACTTCTTCCCTTCAGGTAGTCTGAGTCCAAATAAGGACACACACATCCAGCAAACACCAGAGGAAGCTGAAAGTTCCAGGAAGGGGCTGATTATTTCAGACAAAAAAGCTTACTTGGCTCCTCAGTTTCTCCCAATGGTCTTCTTTTGTTCTAATGTCCCATACACCTACAAAACTCTCCAGGAAAGACTAGAAAAGAGCTGATCAATCACTCATCCTGGAAGTGCATGTTAACTAAATCAGCATGATGCCAGGAGTTTCCAGCCTTCCACAACTTATAGGTGATGGAAGAAATAACATATTATATGACATTGGATCTAGCACCACGAACAGCAATATAAAGTGCTAGATGATGCAACATGAAAGGCAGGAAGTTAGTTTCCCATGGGATGAACTTAGACCAATAGAAAACAGGATATGGGGGTGGAGGATTTTATTTCCTTCCTTACTCAGCACCATCAACATCTCCAAAGAATGGCTGTTCTGTGTGGCCTCTCTTGAGAAGTCCTGAACACGGATCAAACACATCTGCGAAATAAATGACCAGCTGTGCATTTAACTGAATCATAGTGAGGTGGTAGTCATCATGGCAACATATAATTCCCAAGTTGACCTTGCTTCTCTCTTCACCCCTTGAGACTACTTTTGTGGGATTGGGTATGATATTACCACATTGTAATATTGCTGTTTTATGTTTTTCTCATTAGTCTGTGAGCTTGAAATTTTTGTCTAACTTTACAGTTTTACAACTCTACAAAAATAGGTTAAGCGAAGTCTTAACCTATTATATTTCATATTGCTTTTGAATTTAAGTGCAACTTTTTAACTAACATTTTAACCACTTGTAAGTATACATATTTATTTTTATTTCCATATAACACTATGATATTATATTGATGTGATAGAATCTATAAGACAGTAGTATAATATATGATTACATTTTTCTTCTCTAGAAATCACTGAGCTGGGACACAAACAGGTCTTACTCAATTGTGAATCATATAGTATCTGCTGTATAACAGATAGAATTTTAAAGAACGTTAATTGAATTAAAACACAGAGGCATAATATAAGAAATACTGAAATGATTGATGAAAAAGCTAATCGAAATAAAATATATTACATAATTTTTTCTATGTTGTCTGTACCTCTTAAGTTCATTTAACAGTTTTGCATTAGGATACTATACAATCTTTAATAAGTAATAAATAGCCTCCTTTGAGGTATTTTAGAAAGTAAATTTTAGAACTATAATGTTGGCTCTTAGAATTGCTTATTGGACAAGAAGTTAAATTGGTAAGCCAAGTAGAACAAAACTATATAGAAAATCCAAATACATTTTTTATATTGTTCTATAAAAAATTTTTAAGGATATCCCATACTCAAGTTTATAGCAAATAGGCTCATCTGGCTTCATTAGTTCATTCATTTTATGGATTTTAAGATCCCTTAGACCCATAGTGTTGTTATTGTACTAGTTGTACCTAGCTTTGCTTTGGGAAATCTTATTCATTCTTTATGTAACAAAGCCTTTGAATATGTCACTTGAAAATCAATCTCGGGTCCCACTACATAATGCTGGAAGCATCCATGGGCTTAAGTTTGCTTTAGAAGGGACAACACTTTCTTATTTTGCCTCTATATTTTGCATTTTAATTTGTCAGTTTATAGGTAAGTGAAATGATTTAATTATCTTGCAATGATTTAATTGCCTTACAATTAACATAGTAATGTACAATTTCTCAGTTTATACATAACAAAAGTAATTAAAATACTATAATTCATTTAATACTATATATATAGTAATATATATAGTAATATATATAGTAATATTATATATAT
>NW_006442508.1:4568276-4631092 GCF_000325575.1 Pteropus alecto | reverse complement strand
TATTTGTTTCACTAATGCTTTACAATGAGTTTGCAACCTACTGGCTTAAAATAAAACTTTATTCCAGAAAAACATCAATTCTCTTAGGGTTCATTTTAAGAAAACAGCAACAATGAAAAGCTGTATCAATTTCTCATTATAGTTGAGGACTATTGACATAAAATTGGATATATAAATTCCAACTTGCAACTTTAATTAAGCACTTCGTTTTAAAAGAGAATCTGTACTTTGTCCACTTATTGGGAAATTCTACAGTGTTAATCAATTCTTTAGTCTACTGATCTGGGAGTTTTAATTTTGTTATTTTTGAATTTTTGACACATTAGTTTATCTTACCTCAAATAGATTTCAAACAAAGTATCAGTCAAGTCTGGCTGAAATCCCAATTTGACAATGTAATAAGGATTTTGAGATTTCTTAAAATATCCTCATCAAACCCAGTTGCCTCCACTATTCTCTTTAATACATTCATATATAGTGGTGTGCTAAATGTCTAAAAAATGCTGTGGTAGTTGAAAAAGAAACATTATATATTAACTCAATTGCTATATAAAACACAAAGTACTTTAAATTGAATAACAACATTTTAATACTGAATCCAATTTATCACTAGAAAAATGTAACCTTATGAAATGTAATATTATTGTCAAAGATCTGAATCTTTTCTGCAAAGAGGAAAATAAAAGCCTACCACATTCTCACAAGTATTAATATAAATAATGAAAATCAACATACTAAGGTTGGTCTCTGAAGTGTATTATTTGTACTGGTAATGTTCTAACTCTATATTCAAATGTAATAATAAAGAGTCTACTCTTGTAATTTTTTGTCAGCCAGTAGAGACAGAAAAATCCACAAGTTAAATAGTTTGTATATGCGTGTGTGTGTGTGTGCATGTGTGTTATTACTCATGATTGTGTGCAAGAAATAGGCTTGCTAAGAAACTAGCACAAAGAGGTAAAAATATTCAGGAATACCTTGGACAATCATCTAATTTTTTTACTGAATAAGGATGTTTATCAGCTGATGCTGAGAATATATAAGAATTAGCACAAATCAATTCTTATAAAATATTTTTAAATGGAAGCATCTAGATAGATAATCTTAGTTGTTCCTGAACATAGAGCAAAGATGATTATAAAAAGGCAATGGTGCAGCAAGAATTTGGCTTTATAAACTCAGAACAAGGGTCATATGCAGCAATTATATCTTATATAGGACACACATCGAGTAAAAGGCTACAATTACTCTTGCTCTGTTAAGTTCTATGTTCTTAACTAAATAAATCAGAAACATATATCAAATGTGTGTATTTATACACAGTAACATGTGAACTGTCCCATAACAACAGAGATCAAAATTAGTACACTCATTCAAAGATAAGTAACAAACAAAACAAAATTGAAATGCCAAATTAAGAAGTATAACAAAAAAGATCTTTACTTAGTTATCCTCACTAGTTTCAACCAGTAAAATAAATTTATATGGCAAAAAAACCTATCAAGAGAAAACATATCAGGTGGCCATTTTAGAAGTCACTCTATTTACCCTGATAGCATTTTAAAATACTTTGAGGTTATTAACTCTGATATTCTATACTTGGCACCTCCAAACTATTCTCAAAATACTCCTATGTAAAACTTTCAAAACCTTGAAGCCAATAATAACACATTAAAAATCATATTTAAAATTTTCTAACCGTTGCCACAAGTACCATCAACTTAAGAACATTGAGATTATTAAATAGCCAATAGTTCTCTCTCATGAAGTTGAAAAAAATTTTTAAATGAGTTAATAAGCAAAAAAAGCCATATTTAATACTCATGCTAATTTTTATCTTGAGATATCAGAGAAAAAATATACTTAATTTAATACAAACTGTATGTATTTAGGGAACAGTCTCATCTCATCTATATTGACAAACACATAAATGCAATTGTTGTTCTTTCTTTTTTTACATTTGACTCTCTTAGGAATTTAATGTCTTATTTTGACAATAATATTTTAAAAATATCCTTAAATTACAGTTGACATACAGTATTATATAAGCTTCAAATGCACAATACAGTGATTACACATTTATATAACTTATGAAGTGACACCCCAATAAATCCAGTACCCATTTTATATCATATATAATTACAATACTACTGATTATACTTCTCGTGGCATATTCTACATCCTCATGAAATACAGGAGGACACGCCTCTATGCAAAACAGGGGGGGGGACATGCCTCTATGCAAATGAAGCAGGGACGCCTCTATGCAAATGAAGCAGGGACGCCTCTATGTGAACTATGAGCTTGGTTCTGTTTTAATTGTTTGTCTTATTCTCTAGATTCCACATATAAGCGAAATAATATGACATTTGTTTTTCTCTGTCTGACTTACTCATTCAGCACAATACCTTCTAGGTCCTTCCATGTTCAGGCAAATGGCAACATTTTTATTTCTTTCTTAAGGCTGAGTAATATTTCATTGTATATATGCATCACTTCTTCTTTATCTATTCGTCTATTGCTGAATACCCAGGTTGCTTCTTATCTTGGCTACTATAAATAATGCTGCAATGAACATATGGATGCACATGTTCCTTTGAGGTAATGTTTTGAATTTCTTCAGATGAATACTCAGAAGTGGGATTACTGGGTCCTTCTTTGTCTCTTGTTATAGTATTTGTTTTAAAGTTTATTTTTTCTGATATTAACATTTCTACACCATCTTTAATTCATGAATTATCTATTTACATCTCTTTGCTTTTAGTCTGTGTGTGTCTTTTGACCTGAAGTGAGCTTCTTGTAGGTAGCATATATAAGGATCTTGTTTTCTTATCCATTCGGCCATCCTATTTTTTGATTGGAGCATTTAGTCCATTTACATTTAAACTAATAGTTGCGAGATATGTAGTTACTGCCATTTTATTCTTCTTCTTTTTTTTTTTTTAATCTCTGTTCACTCATCCATAATCTCTGCTGCTTTTCACAGCCAGAAATTGTGGGGACTTCTCTTCCAGGCACTGGTCCTCTGGCCTGGGAAACCTAGCATGGGGCTGGAACATATTGTTCCTCAAGGGCGACCTCCACAGCCAAGATATACCTTCTGATTCTCAACCACCACACATGGGGATGGGATCAGTCCATTCTGTGTCTCTGCCCCTCCTACCTAGTCTAGAGATGACTTTTGTATATCCTTAGTTATAGAACTTCTTTTCAGCTAGACTTCAGATAATTCTGTAGGTTGTTCTGTAGGTTAGTTGTAATTTTGATGTGGTAATGAAAGAAAGCCAGTAGAGCATTTACCTACTCCACCATCATGCTTGAAACTTTGTTAATCTTTTAAACTGTCAAAATTATGTGGATTCTCTGCTCTGCATAAAAACTGGCCTACAAAATCAGAATTTTATAAATAAAGAAATAAAAAGAGCATAGACCATTTTGTAGAAACTTCTTGTTTTGTTTTATAAAGTGGAGAAATAAGCTAAATGACAAGGTCATTTCAATTTAATGTATTATTTATAATTTCTTTATATTGAAAATGTAAAGAAAAAATAAAATAAAAAATTTATTTTATTCTACAGACTCTCAAAAAGAAAAAAGAAAATGTAGTCAAGTTTTTAATTAATGTGTCAAAAATATTAATAGTATGCTAAAATCTTAGCTGTGCTGAAAAGAGACTTATGCTTATATATCCTTCCAATTACCACCCTATCTCTGCCCTTCTATTTATAGCCCTAGCTTTTTGAAAATGATTTATGCTTATTGTTCAACATCCTTACCCACTATTACAATTGTCACAAGAAACATATTTTAACTCTAGATAGAGATACCTAAATTTCTTAAGATTCTAAAGATGACTGTGCAGACTCCCCAAATTTTTGTCTGTTCTAAAATATACAGAGAGAGTTCCTGTGGGTTTCTCCCATGCTTGGAGGCACAAAGCAGTAATTAGTCCCACACTACAGGAGATTTCAAAGAGTATGTAAAGTACAGGTGTTTGATTAATGGATTGAGAGATGCAGATTTCTATATTACAGTAAGGAATAGCAACTGCAAAATCAATTAAATGAGGTGAATTATTAGCCCAAGTTATTAGGCTACTGTAAAAATTATCACAAATTTTAAAATTGTGTTTAACCACGTAGGCAGCTATTCTGGAAATGTATAGTGAATTGGAAGACACAGCAGCAATTTCAATAACGATAATATCCCAACTGCTTCTGGCTTCTGCTTTCACTTCCTCCATAGCAAGTATTCTTGTCATAGTCTCTAATAACCTTGCTATGAACTACAATATATAATTTTTTGCATATAGTATTATTTAATCCTCTATAGCTACTGACATTTTCTATAACATCCTTTTTAAACTAACCTCCACCTTGGTTTCCTTGAAACATTGACTCAAAATATTTTAATATGTACATTTTTGGTACTATCTTTAATATGTACATCATGAAGATGGACATTTAATCATCATTATCATCACCATAATCATCATCATCGCTACTATAGGTATTAATATAGAGTACTACTTTTAATATTATTTCTAAACATTGAGAAATCCTTATATCCTAAGCACTTCATTAACAATTTACTAATGTATAACATTTAATCCTCATCATACGATGTAGTTATCATGAGGTTATTACCATAGTTATACCCCACATCTAATCAATCAATATCTAACCCACCACCTTTATCAGTGTAGCCTGTAGGACTGGAAGTTGCTCTGAATAAGTCAGGAAGTTAAGTGGTGAGTGAATGTGAAGTCCTAGGATATTACTATACATTACTGTAGACTTTATAAATACTGTACACTTAGAATACACTAAATTTATGAAACAACACAAGATCATTTAAGCATAAGAGAAAATAGTGCGGTAAACACAGAATGCATGAGGCTATTGCCAGCACACGGCATATTCTTTTACAGAAAATTCTTTTTTTAGTAAATAGAAAAAGTAGACTCTGACATAAGATTATAAAATATAATATAGTAAATACATAAACCAATAACAATCATTTGTTATTATCACCAATGTTTTGTACATGATTATATGTGCTATACTTTTATATGACTAGAAGTGTAGTAGGTTTGTTTACACCAGCATCATCAAAAACGTGAGTAATACATCACTCTAAGACGTTACATGGTTACGACATCACTAGGCAATAGGAATTTTTTGGCTCCATTGTAATCTTGTGGCATCACCATGGTATATGTGGTCTGTCACTAGCCAAAGTGTTGTTATTCGTGACTGTACTATTTTACTAATCTGGGGGTTTTAATGTTGTTATTTCTGAATTTTTGACACATTAGTTTACCTTACTTCAAATAGATTCCAAACAAAGTATCAATCAAGTCTGGCTGAAATCCAAACTTGACAATGTAATAAGCGTTTTGAGATTTCTTAAAATATCCTCATCAAGCCCAATTGCCTCCACTATTCTTTTTAATACATTCATACATAATGGTAGTGAGGAGTGAAAAATAAGATTGATATCATCCATAATTCCAGAGCTGATCCTATCCAAATAAATAATTTTAAAGGACGAATGAAAATGGGTATTTGTTCTTCATGAGACTGGACTTCTATAAAGTTATTTTGCCTGAGTTTATTCTTAATTATGCACCATTACATCATATTTCAAACCCAACAGAAAAGTGAATATATGTTCAATAATCCATGGGTATATATAATTCCCTTACTTAAGCACTGAATTCCTGCACCTGCAACTCAGATATGCACAGCAGGACAACTTTTTGCTTAATTTAGCATAACGATTGGCAGCCAAAATCACAGAAAAATGAATCTTATATAAACATGTATATAAGTTATCCGTAAGGGAAAAGGAGTATAAAGGATTAGTAGGAGCTTTCTTTTATTGTTTTTATTTTAATTAAATATGGTACGAGATGAAAAATATGAGTTAAGGACTCTTGAAGAATATAGGCAAATATTATCTGATATATATAATTAATTTCAATAAATAATTTTGATCTGTACATGCAGTGTACTTTGCTTGGAAATGTACATTTTTAAAAAGATGACATTATAGTCCATGATTTTATATAGCAAACAGTCTATAATCAGAGTTTAAAAGGCAAGTCTATAAAATAATAAACAGAGAAGGCAAAATGCAAGATCATGCACATGTAGATGAGGCAGCAGTCACATATGGTTCAGATAATAAAAACACATTTATAATCGTTTCAGTTTTTTACTCTGATTTCACTGTTTCCCAAAATAGCAGCTTTCTTTCTTTCTTAGAGGTGCCTTCCTATATACAAATTTTCACTGTAAGCTAGGTTTGACATTTTGGGATTGTGATCTTTAAGACATCCAATAAAGATATGATGGCTTTCCCAAGAGAGGTGTCGAGGTGCAGTGTTTTGGTATCTGTAAAGAAAGCCCTAGCTACTGACTTTCTATAGTAGAAAACCATCCCTGGGCAGCAGTGTAGTCTGGTTGACAAGAATTCTGGCTTAGAATTGAAGACCTAATTTCTAAAGCTCTTTCTCCTTTGAGGTTAGTAAATGCTAGCCGTATCATCCTCTTTATCTTTATTATTGGATCTTCCCTCAGGTTTTTGCCTCCACTTAAAATAAAAATATTGGCACATGATGCAAAATTCTTTTCTATAGAATATTTTTCTGTCATTGTGGAAAAGCCACTTATTACATCTTAAATTTGTTTGTTAACCCTTTGTCATCTCCACTAGAAGATAAACTCCATAAGAGTTTATCTCCAGAAGAAAAGTGCTAGGTCCTGAGTTGAGAAAAAATTGGGGATGCTTAAAATTTGGAAGGAAGGCCAATGTGACAAGAACGAAATGGACAAGTGTAATAGCAGATGAGGCAGAGAATTTAGCAAGAAATATAAAGCAGAGTCCTTGTGTTAGTTAAACCAATCCTAGCAGATTTCACAGGTAAAATTGTAATACCTATAACTTAATCCTGGTGTTCCTGACAGGCCAATATTGCAAAGAGAGTCAATGCTTTTTAAAGTCTTTGAGGTATTCAGAAATAGAATCATTTTAACGTATGGCTTCCAAGTTCATGTTGTGCTAAAATTCTAGTCACCTAGAACACATTTATAAGGTCACATGTCACTGAAAGGGAATGTGGGACTTGCTGTCTAGTTGTATACCCGTGAAGAAAAAAAGTAGGTTTAATGAGCAGTAAGCACTCTGCCAAAATCATGTGGGCCACAATAGGGAATCGTACTTTTACTGTAAGCATGATGAAAAGCTATTGAAGACTTAAACAAGAAAATAACATAATTTATATTTTTAAGATTGACATGGCTGTTGTGCTTATAACATAAAACAAGTCAACAAATTTGAATCTCTTTTTCAAAGAAGTGATCATGGCTTAACCTACACTAGATTGTTAGCTCTGGAGATAGCAAGAAATGTTTATGTTTGGGCTATATTTTGCTAGTAATTCCATGGGGCTGTAATTTCAACTAGGAAGTTATTAAGGTTGGGTAATATTCTCCTCTTTCAATCTCTTATAATCCTCTGTTAAATCATCATTATTGCATTTTAAAACCCTTTTCACTATCTGTTTTTGTGGCTATTTTTTCTATTACATATTGAACTCTCTGAGGGTAAAGACTACATTTTCATAACCCTGGGTTATAGTACACTGCCTAATGAATTGGGATACACAATCAATTATTTTTTATTGAATTGAAGGAAGAAACTTGCCTATGGACATAAAACAATTACAATGTCAGAGACAGTATTGGAATCCTGATGTGGATTATTACAAAACCAAGCTTCTTTCCACTACTTTATGTTCCAGCAAATTATACACTGCAAAGAAATAAGGCAAAATTGTACCTAATTCTAGCTAGTTGATGCCTCTAGGTATCCAGTGCTGAGGTTAAAATATGACAGTAGAATCTGTAAACTCATAAAATTTTATATTTGATGGTTGTTTTTGTGTTATTTATTCTATCTGGAACAACACTTTAGATGAAATTCAGGAGAGAGAGAAATGAGATCTAGATCTTTAAAAAAACAGTATTTATCTGAGTTAATAAACAGAATACCAGATATCCGCTCAAAAATGTAAAGGCACAGAGAACTAACATTAATATTATTAGTTGATTCATTTAACAAATATTTATTATTGTCTACCAATAATGAAGCATTGCTATATCTGCTGGAGATGTAATAATAATAATAAAAAAAAAAGTTAAAATATCCTGCCTTCATGAAATTTGCTTTCTCTGTAAATTGAATTTGATCCTGAATGTCTAATAGAGCTCTAAACAAATAAAATGATAAAACACAACAGAAGCTAAAGAGAATAGTATATCTCAATGGGAAGAAAGGTACTGCTTTTTTCCAGATGTACAGAATACAAAGATTAATATGTATATAGAGAAAAAAAACCTCCTGGTTTTTTCAGAACTTTGTCAAAAATGAGACAACAGTAAGGCTATCAGTGTTTAAATTTGACTGTGACTGGAGAAGAGTGATAATCTAGTGTTTCTAATTTTATTCAGTGCTTACTGAAATGGAAAAAAAGTATAGGACCAAATATTAAAGAGTAATGAGGAAAAATGGAGTTTTTTGCTCATGCCAAGAAACCAGGAAAAACATTCTTCCATTAACCACTCCTTACTTTTCACCATTAAGTACTGGGAATACCTTTGACTCGATGTCGTGATTAATTTTCACGAATTGTGGGTGTGCTGATCACTATTCTCCAATCAGAAGTTCAGGTGGTAAACAAGAACCTCACCCTTTGCATTTCCTCTTCAGAAACTCTTACCATACAAAATCTGTCCTTTAAGGATACTTGGGGCATTTGTTTTTATCCAACTTAATTATAACAGTAAGCTTTATTAGATCTTTTAGGTATTCTTTAAGGTTAAATAACAAATATTTTTATTGTGTTTATAGATAATACTGGTTTTAGTCCTCATTATAAATACATTTCATAAATATTTAACTTTGCTATTTTAATTGAGAAGAGGAAGGACCAGCTCATGTTGCCAATTCTAAACATAACCCTTCCCCAAAAGCAGCAATAGATTGTCTTCACTTTCAATTAACTTTACAGAAATGTTTTTATCTTTATGTCTGATTGTAAATAATTATTTGAGACTTGAATACAGTTCAGCTTGTTAAATATGGTCAGCAGCCTCTACCTACAATTGTTGTTCTTGGTAACTCAAGAAAATATTAGGACAATGAAGAAAAATGTCTTCCTCCCCATCTTGATTGCTCACCATTAGAGCTCCTGGTGCATTACTGGCCTCTCTCTGCTACTTATTCTCTTAAATGCTAGAAGAGGTAGAATGACTTTACCTAATTTGAGTATTTGGTAACAATAAATTGGTCATGTTCAATTCAGTTTCTCTCTTCTCATTTTTGGTAGTGAATCACTAGCACTGTCAGAATTTTTCACTGTCACCACATTCCCTAATCTCCTCTTGAGAAGATGTTGTTGATAGGAATTTCAGCTTTTACAATGGCTTGGAAGGAGGTCCTTGTTTGCATATTTTTGATGTTTATTTAAAAGGTCCATTTGCCATCCCATTATCAACCTTAGATTTTATTCCTCACTTTAGATTTTATTAGCAAAATAAGTTGATGTCTTAAAATCTTTCATCTTATTTCTCAATTTTTGAGAATCTAGAGGCTCAGCCAATGTAGACTTACTTATATTGCACCTACACCATCGCCAAAAGATCAGAAACTTTTAAGTAAAGTTTCTCATTATGCACTCTCCATGTCTAGATGACTCTCTAGAGCATCTGTCTTCTAAATTTGACTCATTATTTCATGCTACATTGATTTTGTGACATTCTATGTTAACATGTGCTGTCACTATTGCTGTGGCAGAAGACTGTATATGACTTGACAATTCTCCACTCAGAAAATATATGTTATTTTATATTTACATTTCATTGGCCAACACAAATCATATAGTCTTCGTCATCTCCAAGGGACATGTGTCCCCAAACACAATAAAATTAGAAACCTTGATGAGCTCTAGTGATGTCTTCCTTAAGCTTCTCCTTTTGGATCATTTTTGCCTAATCCAATTTACTATTAGTAACCTAAAGCAAAAGTTAAATCAAAAAGTCTAAGTATAGATAAATCTAAATTATTTATCTTTGTCTTAATAGTCTAGCATCTTACCATTTCATTCAACAAAAGTCAAATGGCAGGAGCAATAGTTTTACCGTTGTCATTTCTCAAGTGCTAAGAATGAAAGTTCTTTCTTAGAAGTTTAAATGTAGAAATGTGTAGTTTATAAGAGCATTGTATCTATGCGTATTGTATTAAGTAATGTAGGAAATATGTGAGATTTACAAGTGTCCAATTTCTTATTCATCCTTTTTTAAACCTTTTCAGTGACCCGTACTTTAAGATTTTAGTGCATTTCTTCCTCTCCTGGAACTAGAATTAAATTGGGCAGGTTGGTTTGAGAGTGACATGGAAAGAGTAGAAATGAATCCCAAGCCATCTGTGAAAGCTATTGTTAGCTAATGCCTATTATGTCTGTATGGCATTATGTCTACATTGAGTAGCAGGACAAGATGGAGTGAAATTACAGAATTAAGTATCTCCAAAACTCTAACTTTAAATATATTATTTCAGCATAAATATAAAATATTGCTCACATATTTCTAAAGTATCTAATATTATTAACTAAATTATATTGATCATATGATAGTTGCAATAAATAAAATTTCTCCCTCAAATCACCTCAAGTAATTCAGGATATTTTAAAAGAGGTTAAAATATTCATTCATTTAATTGATCAATATTATTGGGTATCTATTAATACCTGGAATAATGTTATGTGCTAGAAGAAAGACAAAGATAAATAAGTAATGACTTTTGTTTCTGAGAAACTAAATATTTAGTAATAACGCTTCTATAACATATATTGGACTTTACAATAAAGAACAGACAAATCTAAGCAAAAATAAGCACATAGTTTACTATCATAACAAGGAATAAGATAAAAATATTTCCACATCTACTGAGGAGAAAATTTCATTTCACTCCAGTATTCAACCATCTTTGAAAGTGACTCATCCTCTTTTAATTAAAACAAAACAAAACAAAACAAACAAACAAAAAACCCACCATTTTAATTAATAACTATACATTGGAATGACTCCTCAGAAGTTATTTTTAAATTAATTTCCTTTGTCGTTCTCTATAAACAAAGTAATAAAACTAAGATAAATATATCTCAAATTTCTCTTGTAGCTATGAGTATCCACGTGAAGCACTTCATGGAGGACCTATCTTCCTTTTGTGCTTTTCCTTTTTCTTAATTTAATTGAGGCATGTTCATCAATAATTCTATGTACATAACAGCCAAAATTGCAGGCTAAAATTAGTGAAGCAGGAAAATAAAGGAGAGCAAGTCACGAATACATCATTAAATCACACTATCAGCTCTGGATTACTTCTTTCTGATTTTTATTTTCATGAGAAATGTAAGCCTATAACTAGTGTGAGTTATAGTAGAAGGGTTTTCTGTAATGGAAACAACAATAGAGTGACTATCAGAAGACTGTTACCTAACAATCCTTAGAGAGAAATCTGTTCTGTCTGTTAACTATTTACTTTCTAATAATTTTGGTTGGAGAAAATAAATAGCCAACATTATTTGTATAAATCAACTATGCATTTCTCATTTATTTTTCTGGTATCTTTTTGTTTTGAAAAATAAAATTAAATAAAAAAGGTGAACGTATGCTCCATGATGTTGCCATGCATATAAAAAAAATATCCAAGTTCTCACAGTTGTGTTCCCATTATGAACTTACACACAGAGAAAAGCACACATATAAATATTTACATATTTAATTCACAGAAAGAGTTGGTACTCAAAAGTAATTATGTACGGCATATGAAAATTAATAAGGCTTACTTAGAAATAAGATTCACAATACATTTTTCCAAAGAGAATTTTCTAAAATGTAGTATTAGATAAGGAAGATTTATTCATACTCCAGTTGTATAAAAATTAGATCCAAATCTTAGTATTTAAATTATTGTCATTTTTCAGAAATATGAGGGATTGTTTTCCTCTTGTGGATTTACTGAAAGCAAACTTGCCAACCTAAATCATCCGTTACTTATCCAAGAAAATATTTATTATTTTTCACTAAAACGTTATTTTCATCAAAAGAAAAACAAGTCACTAAAGAAAGTTTCCCAGTTTATAACATGCTTTTCAGATTCTTTGAGTCTTACTAACTGCACCTTCTTATCCTTGCTAAAATCTTCAAGGGTCTAGCAACTTCCTGTAAAATTCCATTGAGATTAGTAAAATTGGAGCCTAATTCTTTGATAGTGGAAAGGCAAAACAGATCTGTAGTAATTGACCAAAGATATTATAACAAAGTTTTTTCTGATTTCCTGTTAATTGAAAAGTTCTCTCACCACTTATTCACTGAGTAGTTCCAGAAAGGAATTCTACTGCTTCTCAATAACTAATAAGCAAGAACTGTGGTAATGAAATGAGCAATGGGCTGGATTTGGGGCAGCAAACTTTATCAGTGATAATTACCTCTGTCACAAGTGTGATGTGACAAACTTGGGTTCACAGTCAAAATACAGGATATCATCCATAGAGCAGAATTCCTTTTAATTATAAACTTATTCCATGGCCTGGTTTATAAAGTCCACTATTTAAAATGCTGAATATTGTGTTATGCCAAATGTTTTTATTGGTTTGTATCCAATGTGTGTATGTGCATGCATAGTAAACATGATTAGCAGACTACAACACATGGAAGTACAGACTCTAAGAACCTTAACCATATTTTTGCAGATCTATTTTTGCATAATAGTAACTCAAAGATAAAATGTCAAGAGTGACTCTTTGCCCCATCTAATCAGATTCCTCTTTTAATATACCTTAAAGTAAAATATAAAAGAACTTGTATAGAGAGATAACTTTTAGAAAAACCTGGAATGGTAAGAAGATTTCTAAAAGCAACTAAAAAGCCCCAAGAGATTCCATTGTATTTTTTTCCAAATCATTCATCTTCAGTCACCTAAATGTCTCTAAGCATCTACAACAGGCATGAGAGTAGGTAGCAAGTTGTTAAATAATAGTTTTAGTGAAGCAATTTTTTTCTTGACTATATATATAACTGAACTGAAATAGACTGGAGGCAATATTGAAGATGAACAAATATGGACAAAAGTATAAAGCAAAACTGATCCTAGATTTCAGGTTTTTCAGGAGGTCTAGTTATTTACTTAACACAAGAATAATATTTTATAATCTTTAGTTCTACCATTAATAAAATATAAATATCAATGCCTTACAAGATTTTTGTGAAGACTAAATGAGCAATAAATATAAAGTATCCAGTATAATGCCAAGTAAATAGCATATGTTCAGTAAAAAAAAAAAATCTGATTATTATTTTATATCATGTAGCACATAGGTGAGATAAAACAATAAAAACAATATAAAAATATTCTAAGTAAATATAGTAGTCAATGTAATGGTTTATTAATTTTCAAATTTATTAATTCTATATGTTGCAATGTAGAGTTAATATTGATTGTCAAAACCTTATTATATCAGTCCAATGTCCTCTTTTGAGATGAAGACTCATTTTATAACTGACAAATAGTTAGATGCCTCGACTTGAATTTCACTCCAGCATTTTAAACATACTGAACAGAATCTACCAATTCACATGTATCAGCATAATCAGAAAAACACACAGAATAGCATTCATTACTATCACTACCAAAAAATTAAAATCAGTTCTTTTTGCCCAAGTTTTATTCTCACTCCCTTTTTGAACCACCTCTCTCCCTATAATAATTAGTCAACGTTTTAATAATTTGACTCTCTATATATCTATATCTATATCTATCTATATATTCTCCATCCCCAATATTCTAGCCCTATGCATATATATATATATATAAAATCTGTCATCGAACCACTACAATAGTTCCTCTCTGTCAGCTAATGTTAATTCTTGGCTGCAACTATATAGGTGGTTTTGAAACACAATGACTTTGAATGGTTTCCATTATTCTTTTATTTTACTCTCTATGCTCAGGGACATTTATAGACACTAGAGTTACATTTACCCTTCAAACTTAATGTTCTCATCAAATCAAAAATCTTCCTATTCCTCTGACGCACCAAGTTCTCATAAATGCTTATGCCTCTATCTGTAATATCTCCTTATGCAATTCCTACACATCCTCCAGTGTTCATCTTAAATGGCAGGTCCCCCAAAAGGTTAACTATAGTATTAAATTAGGTTTCCATAAATGAAACCATATGAGGCAAGAGGCCATAGAGCAATAGGGATGAAATTAAATTATTAAAGTGAAATCAAAATGAGATTTGTGAAAAGAAAAGTGAACGATTAGAGTTGGAGTTGCCAAAACTAAAATATTGCATTCCATGTACAAAATGACTTAAAAATCTTTATTGAATTCAAATTTCATTCACTCAACAAATGTTTATGGAACAGCATCCATATGCCAATAACTGTTCTATGTTCTAAGAATAGAGCAAAAAAACCTCAAGTATCAGCCCTCTTGGCATTAACATTCTAATAAATTTTGAAAAGGTTTAACATAAAATTATGTTTTGTAGATAAAAAATGTAATAACATCAAAAAACTTAAAATTAGAGATAAAGAAAAATTCCATATTATCTCACTACTTTAATAAAACTTATTTTTATGTTGGCATCATGGTAACTAACTTCCATTAACAGTCTTTAAAAGTTTAATATAAATCAGTTAATGTAGATGGTACTACATGCCACAGAAGAGTTTTTGAAAAGAAAAATAGTTTTATGGTTCTTTGCTGTTTAAATATATTTGTCTACATTTAACGATTTTCAGTTTAACACAGTTTGTATTCATTCTCTGACATAAATGATCAGGATCTAGTTTACTTACTCTAGACTACCCCCTTGTTATGTGTGTTATTATTTTAATTCTATTGTTTACTATAAAACTTGAAATACAAAATAAAGTTTTATTCATTTTTTATAAATGTTTTCAGTAACATTTGACCCTCTATAGTGAAAGTGGTGCTAATACTCCTATTTTTTCTCCACATTGCATCTCCTAAATTCTGCTACAGACTCTTTATTTTTACAGAGTGAAATTTAATATTTATTTTTTACTTTGTAATAACTACTAAAGTTTGTCTTTGATCCATTGAATCAATAACTATTAAAATAAAAAGAATCAAAAAACATTTACATTATTAATGATATGTAAAATCTTTCTAATATTACATTTGATAATATGCTAGAATAATACATTCTTTTCAATATATCCAAAATAATCCTGCAACCACATGAACTAAAATGTTCCAAATTTTAAGGTAAAATTAAACTTTTTACTGTTTAATAATTATTTAAAATTTATGACATACTTTCACTTCATATTGAGCAATTATTTTTGCATACTTTTTATTTGTTTCCCATGAGTTTGCTAATTGCCTCATTGTCATATCTCTTTACAATCTCAATTATAACATGTATTTATTTTGACTGTTCTATACTCTGGTTTCATTCAAGATTGGTTGGTCTCTAGGTTGATGCATAGCTGTCATTCTGGGCCTTAGGTTTATTAATCTCCTGGATTCTATCACTATACTTTCTTCTTTTTCGATCTGCACTGTTTTTCTGGAGTACTTCTAGTAACATTCTTTTATAATAAGAAGTATGAGAGGTTATTTAGGAATCTCCAAACAACCACATGTTTGGTGACTCATTGGAAAGACGCACAGGACCCAGAGACAGTTGTTCTGATGGCTATGGTAAATCATAGTAAAAAGATGCATGCTGACCTCGAAGAAGCAAAGTGCCATGTTCTGGAGAGATCCACCTAGCAGCAAACTAAAGACAATCTCTAACAGTTGAGGATCTTAGTCCTACTTCAAGGAGCCAAATTCTGGCAACAATTGTGGGAAGTGTATGCCAAGCCTCAGATAATACCATTGTTCCAGCCAACACCTTGATTGCAGTCCTGTGAGTCTTCGGCATAGCACCCAGCATACTATCTTCCTGAACATCAAAATTTTGAGATTAAAAATATGTACTGTTTTTAGCCACTAATTTGTAGTAATCTGTTATTCAGCAATAGAAAATAGTGTTACTCCTTTGCCTTGAAGTAATCTACATGTCTAATAAGACAGTCAGTTTGAGTTTCTTAATAAAAATCTGTTCTTTTTTTTCTTCCCTGGAAACTTCTATAAAACTCTATTTCTGGTATTCTGAAATTCCACTATGATGTGTGTAGATATTTAAAATATGCATACTGGCAAATTATTATGTGTCATAGTTCATTTTAATTTCTGGAGATCAAGTGGTGAACAAATGACCAAGACTCTACCACCATGGAGCTCATGTAGGCAAAAAGTAAATATATAAGGAGTTGGATGTTTTATTACTTATGTTATTATAATAAATAATGGTACCTGATATAACAAACCACAAAATTGTGGTAGTTTATCTCAACACATAATGAGATTTTTATTATAATTATTACTTTTATTTTCCTGTTTTTTTTTCTTTCCATATTTGAAGGCGTCTTGATTTTCATTATCTTGACAAGAAAATACATTAATTTTGACTAAGTTTAAATGAGAAGCAATCTTGTTTATTTCATTTTACATATCTGATAATTAGAATAATTTTCTATAGACTACCTTTGCAACTCTGCATTCCAAATCTGATGTCTTTACCATCCACACAACACTGATACTGAGTGCCATGGGACATTGCTGTATCATGATTCTATCTGCTAATCTTTGTAGCATAGTAAATGACAAAATAACTCCAGAATGAAATATATATCTGGATGACTAACAATAAATTAAATATAGATGGAGAAAGAAAAAAAAAAAACATATGAATATATTTTCCCAAAGCCCATCCACATATCTTTAACTTAATTTTCCCCTTTTCAGATCCCCCAAATACTTACTACTACTCTAACCTCACATAACAAAATGTGAAATTTGACATATGAAATCATCATGGAAAAACACCAGTTTCTTAAAGGGTTGTAGTTAAAATATCTTTTACAAGAGCATGTGAACACAATTCTAGGACCCTCAATGAGTCTTGAGAAAAGTTGAATCAAGAAAGATCCCTAGGAATCAACCTCCATTAGCTTCACAATAAATTCACCTCTAAGCACCTGGAGGTTATCATAGACTAGACTTACAAGTGATGCACAGTATTTCTAATCATATTTTACTGAAAACAGTTAATTCGTGGCCAACTAACTGCAAGAGAGGTTAGAAAATGTAGTTTAGCTATGTGCCTAAGACAAAGCAAAAACAAGTTTTCAGTGAACATTTTACACTCTCTGCCATAGATGACATAAGGGCTAAGCAGAAACACAAAGAAAGTTGAGGAGGATAGAGAGGGCATGGGATAAAGTTAGTTCATTAGTGGAGGCAGTCTGGGAGACCTATTTAAATTAGAGCCAGTATGGTTTAGGGCTTAAAGTCATGGTGTATATTGTAACACTGCTTGGATTTGAATCTTGGCTCCACTCTTACTAATGGTGTGACTTCGGAAAAATTAATAGATCTTTCTATGTCTCAGTTTCTCTACCTGCAAAATTGGGATAATATTAGTATGTAATACTAATAAAATCATGTTTCATAGATAATAAATATGTATGGTATTTATTGTTATCATTAGGCTTTATTAATTAAATCATATTGGAGCAGAATGAAATTTAAAAAAAGCAATTCATGGGAATATGAGAGAGATTCTAGATAATAGAAACAAAATATAAAAAGGCCTTGAATCAATTTTTAAAATTTTCTAATAACATGTGGACTAAAAATCGATCACTATATTTTGTAAAGTGCAGAACATTGATGTTCTTAACAAGATTTGTCTCTCTCTCTCATTCCAGAGAGAAGGCCTAGTTAGAGTAAGTTAGAGAGAATAGGACAGGAATTAGAGATACTAGATATATATTCTTTTTATAAGTATTTTCACTGTAAAGTGGATCATTGAAATAGAGAAGTTGTTAGAGATCAGGGTTAAGGTGCTGTTATTGTTGGAGATAATATGGCATATTTGAATGTTAATGGAAATGATTTAGTGGAAAAGGAATTGATAATATTGAAGAGAAAGTGAGATAATTATATACTTATACAGAGAGGATGAAATCCAGAGCACAAATGAGCCATAGCAAATTTTCCATAACAGGAGTTAATACAGGCGCATTTTATAAGTGTAGGCAAAAGGGAGATTAGGAAAGTTCTTTTGTTACTTCAATTCTTTCAGCAAAATAAAAGGCACAGGCATTCACAGAGAAGGAAGATGGTGAGGTGTGTTATCTATAATTTGTGTCAAAGACATGAACATGTAAAACAGATATCTAAGAGACTGAAGATGAAGGTGAGAAACACTAGATCTGAAACTTTTATGCATCCAAGTCACCCAAAGAGCTTATTAATGAATGGATCCTGGGCCTTCCCCAGATTTTCTGAATTCAGGCACCTGGAGTGAGGTCTAAAATTTTACATTTCTAATAAATTCTCAGCTGGTGCTGATCTTAGGGATTCAATGATCACAGTTTGATAACAAATAAACGGAAAAAAAAAATTAGAATTTCTGGGCAGCAAATGCAGGTGCATTGGTAATGGATCTAGTGTAAGGGTTGTATACTTTTTCTTATCATACACAGTTGAAGATAGAAGTAGAGACTTGGATTTAATCATGATTTGTTCCCTCAGTGTCACATAGTAGAGAACAAAAATGGGACCTGAGGTGCATAGAAGAATTACAATTATGTACCACAGACTCTGACTTCAGTAATATAGAATATGAAGATGTGGCAGGGTAATAAATATGACAAAGTTTTATTGTATGCAGAATAAAATTAAAACAGCAAACATAAGACAACTATCCTTTGAAAGTCCTACTTACAAAATTATCACTTGATTGTGACTTGGGAGCTTGGATTTGTAAAGAGTTTTGATCATTTACTGATAAGAATGACTTATGTATCAAAACTATGTGTGTAAACAATATGATGTATGCTGAACATCTACTTTACTTCTCTCAGTCCCAAATTTTGGTATATGCTAAGCAGAGGGTGCCTACATGACTAGTCTGCTATTAAATCCTTCGGTACTGAGTATTCAGTGAGCACCTCTGGTAAACATCATTCGCATTTGTTTTGCCAAGTCACTGCTGGAGAAATTAAATGCATTTTGTGTGACTCTACTAAGAAAAAACTCTTAGAAGCTTCATTTGGTTTCCTTCAAATGTTTTCCCATGTGTCTTTCTTTACGCTGATTTTTTTTTTTGGTAGCCTTTTGCTGTAATGAATTTTGTCAATAAGTATGACTGTCTCTTGAGCCCTGTGAATCCTTCTAGCAAATTATTGAAACTGGAGATGGCATTGGGGACCATCAACGTCATAGGGTCAAGGTATTGCAGGAATATTATGGGAGTATGTATTATAAAGTGGTAGTAAAGGAAAAGATAAAAGATTGTGACCATAAGCTAGAGTTCCTGAAAATAAAATAATTAGGAAAATGCAGTTATTATACAATAAAATTTTAATGCTATAAATATGAACATTATGCCTGAAATAGGGAGAAGAGTTAGATCATTATAGGAGAGGAAATCAAGGTACTTAAAGGCAAGATTTTTTTGAGAAATTATTTATTTGAGATAGATTTAAAAAAATCACCATATATATCATTTAATTCATTTTGCTAGGCATGAGGGGTTCCTGTTCACCTGCAGATTTATGTCCTTCATTTATTTGGATAAGTTCTCATTTATTATTTCATCTCTTAGTTTTATTTATTCTTTTTAAAATTTCTGTTATTTAAATGTTAGATATAGTGAATTAATCCATTGTGCGTTTTCATATTTTCTCTTATTTGACCACTTTCTTTTTTCATTTTTTTGGTTTCATGCCTAAATTGCTGGAAAATGGCCTAAGTTTTCTTGTTTAATTTTATTCTGCATACAATAAAACTTAAGAAATTACATGTTGAAAAGGGTAGACCCTTTGACAGCCCTCTTTTAAACAATTGCAGACCAAAACCCCTCCCACTTATTTCTAAACTTTTAATAGGATAACTCCATTAGATTATTAGATGAGTAGAAATAATAGTATATTTTATTACACCACTTAAATTCCAGAGTTTATTTGTTACAGTACCCAGAACTACTCTGAGGAGTCGCGGAGGCATCCTGAAGGAGGTGAATTAAGGAATTGCCCATGTCGAGTATTAAGACAGCCACAGTTTTAATGGCTGTAGCAGGTCAATTATGTCTAAACTCCATTAAAAACTGACAATCAGATTTCATTAAAATTCACTGGTTATATTCAAATTGTTCTCCCATTATTGTAACAAATTTAAACTTAAACAGCAGTATATGAATTTCTCCATTTCTTCAAGAACTCATAAGATTTTTAATTATTGTTATTTAATCCTTCCTTCCCCATCTTAATTTTACAGAAACTAGTAGCAAGTAAAAGATAAAAAGAGAATGAATAAATAAATCTCATCTTCACTACATGTCCTCAAGCCTCTGCTCAGATCTGAACTAGAGGGAAAGAAAAAACCTTGAATTGGTTATGTTTGAAGATTTAAAATGAATTAAGCTCAATTTATTTTGAATTTTAAAAAATGAATGTGTTTTGTATATAATAAAAATTCAAAAGGAACAAGTAAACATATAGTAAAAAAAATTAAGTTGTTCAAAATCTTTGTCATAGAAGCACTCAATTTTCCACCCACAAGGAAACCGTTTTGAAAAATAATGACTCTTGAGCATTTTTTCAGAGATTCTTCATAAACATAGAGGCAAACAAAAATAGTGGTATGCCACATACATTGTTCAGTATGCCTAGTTTTTTTCATTTAAAAATACATTTTGGATATCATTTTATATCAGTAGTTAAAGTTTTATATCATTTTTTCTAAAAGTCTCCACCTTTTGAATGGCATGATTTACCCAGATCATTGTTAAACCAATTGTCAATCTGGTAGTTATAAACAAATGATTAAACAATTTTAATCAAAATATGATTTAATAATTTTATATATGTTATTTTTCTCAAATGCAAGATCATTTGTAGAATAATTCTGAGGAAATAAATTGCTAAGACAAAGAGAATATATATTCAAAATTTTGGTAGATATTGCTAAATAGACTGCCATAGGTGTTTTTCTCATTTACACTGAGCAGCATATAAATCAGCCTGTTTCTCCCTCTTTCTAACACACATTTTTTGTTCTTTGATAATTTGAAAAGTAAAAAAATAGTAACAATGTGAAATTTTAATTTGCATTTATTTTCTTGTAAATGAGGCTGAAAATTTTTTCATGCTTAAAAGATATTTGTATCTTTAGCACTCTATTTATATCATTTATCTCTTTTTCTATGAAGCTAGATGTATGTGCCATAGTGTAAGAAATAAATTCAGTAGTGATTCAGATGCATGAGACATTGGTGAGGTTTTTAGAGGCCCAGTGGTCTGAGACATGCTGGGACACTCCCAACAAGGCAAAAGACAAGTTCTCGCTCCCCATTCCCACTCCCTGCCTCATATTTCCTACTGCTATGAAAGAGTCAAAGATCTCAGTAAGTTTGGAAACACATACTGCATTTGGAAACATCTCTTAATTTATTTATTGGGTGACATAGAAGCCTACTAGTTTCAAGTAGGATCCAAAGTAAAAGAATATAACCTACAGCCATGCCACCCTGAATGTGCCTGATCTTGTCTGATCTTAGAAGCTAAGCAGGTCAGGCCTGGTTAGTACTTGGATGGGAGACCTTCTAGGAATACCAGATACTATAGGCCTTTAAAATAAAGAAGAAGAAAAAAAAGCAAAGAAAAAGAGAATTGTGGCAGGTGCGTGCTCTAGTGAAATCTTGTCTCTTTTGTCACATAGCTTAGCAAATAAGATGTTATTTTATGTATCTGTGTTGGATAAGAATCATGAGTGAAGTCTTTCTTAAGCCCTAATATGATAGCTGCATCACATATCTCTAAGGTTTTATAGCACAACAATGCCTTCTATAATCGAGAACTATGCTCTGTTTAAAAAAAAAATGCTCTTGACCTGGTACGACACCCTAGTAAAGATTAAAAACCTGACAGTGGGACAAGATGGTGGTAACATGATTTACCCATCATGATGTAGGCATCATTAGATCCACTGACTTACAAAGTAAGTCAGATACAGTAATAACATATTGTGTAAGTGAAGTGTTGCAATTCTGGGTTGGGATCTAACAGATATTTCAAACTTGGTAACTCCTAATGCTGATACGACAAAACCACTCTCTCAACCCACACCCATGAGCTGAGGGGCTTTTTCCTGATGACCAATTGGTGGACGAGAAAATGTTGTGGGTCTAATTCTCAGACTAGTAAACAGGATATGTGTACACTAGTGAAAAATGGACTGCGGCCATATCATAGTCCCACTGAGGAGTATCCCTAAATAAGGGTGTAGAAGAAAAATCTTTATGAAAGACAAAGCAATGATTTCTGCTTAAAGTAAGAGATGAGTGAGTTATATGTGCCAAATGTTGGCAATTAAATAGACTGACTGGTTGGTCAGAAGCCTGGAAGGAGGAAGATTTAAAAAATAGAAGCATGGAGTTATGAGATTCAGAGGCCACAAGAATTGTTGGTTATGTCTCATGTTAATGTCTCTTAGAAAGCATTCACTTCAGAGGGTGCTTTCAGTGACGAGGTGAAGATAATGACTTAGCCAGCTTCTGTCTTCAACCTCTGAAATGTTTGTATAGTTAACACATTAAGAGAATGGCTATGGTGGCAGTGTTTGGGAATATATGCAGGATCAATAACATGGCTCTTTAATATGAAGGCTAATATAGCTACTACCACTTTTGAGTGTCAAACTTACCATAGAGAGGGACTGATTCTGACCTCTCAAGCTGGGCATTTGGAGCCTTGTCAATTGCATCAGAACCATTCTACCTTTATAGAGGACAGTAATTTTTCAAACCAAAAATATTCATATTCCAAATATCTATCTTCTTTACCCATAATACTTACAAGAACAATACTACTAAGGGCTTGCAGAATCCTTGATGCTTTTGTGTAATATCTCACATAGATTGCTTCAGACCAAGAAATGCAACAACATGCTCATTACCATGTGTATCATCACTCTGACAGCTGATCTAATAGAATGACTGAGTGGGATATAGAATGCCCAAATAGAGAACAATTCAGGGACATCCTGCATTATTGGATTATTCTTCTGAAGGATTCAACATAATCACTAGATCAATGATCAGAATGTGGTGACGTATCACCAGAATATACAGGTATAGAAACAAGTAGCAGAAGAGTGTCCCTTTCCTAACCTTGTCTATTTGTGTATTTCTCCCATACATCTTAATATTTGATAGATTTGAGATTCTAGTTCCTGTCGATGATAGTGGGGTACAAAAGGTGGATAACTTAGATAAAGAAGACAGTAAGAATGTTAATGAACCTTAATCTATAACTAACATTATGGAATCAGAAGGTAAAGAAAGTGGTCATTGCTCTTGCTGGAATGATTGACACCAATAATCATGAGAAAATAGGGTTGTTAATACATAGAGAGCAGAAAGATGAATAACTGGAATTCAAGGTATTCATCAGAATATATCTTGATGTTTCCAACTTCAGAGATAATTGTGAATGGGACAATTTCAACAACTGCAATGTTATAAGAGCAAGGCAAAGATAAAGCTTCAAGACCCTGGCTGTGAAAATCCATACTTTGTCACTAGGCAAACAACCTAGAGAAATTAGGTTCATTGTAGAGAATCTGGAATGGTGGATGGAGTCAGAGATGATAATTTATTGGCCTGGGAAAGCTGCAAGAGTGAGGACCTTACTTTTTTTTTTTTTACCATTTTTAAAACAACATTACAAGTTACTATCACCAAAAAACATTGGATTTTTACTGTTCCTCTCAGAGATAAAATGAGATTTTCTTATTTTCACATATTTGTATAAGATCAATTATCATAGAGGACACTTAATATGAGTAGTGAAAGAGATTGATTTTTTGGACACAATTTATGAGTCTCCCAGATTTATCTGGTTATACTTCCCTTCCAGGGTTTAGCTTTATGATTTATACATTATTACCTCTATTATTTCACTATCCCCTAAGACAATGGCCACTATCCTTCTCTCCCACCATAATGAGAACTGAGGGCATTCCAGTATCCAAGCCTAACCAACTGAACCCATGGAAGCTCTGGTTCCTCTCAGCCATTCCAGACACAAATGAAGACTTGCATCATAAGGCATGGGATTTGGCTTGCCCAGAGACTTCTTGTTGGAGTCATGCAGCCCAAATCAGAAATAAAGGAGTAAACACCTCATGAACCTAATTTGGCCAATGTAAAGGAGACTAGAGAGAATGAGCATGTAAATTTCTCTCCCTCCTTCTCCTTGACTGAATGCTCTGAGTCATAGTAGTCCCATATAGCCTTTCTGCAGGTGACCTAGACATTTGCATGACAAGTTATGTCTTCTGTAATACTCAATAATTCACTATTAGGTATTTGCTTTCTCTCATTCTCTACTTCTATGTCTTCTTGCTATTCTGGAATACAAAGCTCAATAAGGTATTAACATGTCTTCAAGTTAGGTTCTATTTTCTAGAGAAACTGAACTAAGACAAACTCCAGTACTATAATTTCAGCCGTATCTATTCTCATATATGCTCATATGAGTACCTTAATTCACCTTTCATTTTTTTAGAAGGTTGTTTTGTTGCATCTAATAACCATCTATTATTTTGTCCTCTCTATGTCTACTTTGTCTTTTTTACTTTATTTCTCCTTTATGTTTATATTTTGGACAAGATTTTTGGTCGGTTTTTATCTGTTATGTGGGAACACATATTTTTTACAGTATTAATAATCTATTTGAATGTGTGTATTCTTTTCCTACTTTTTTTTGAAGTACTTTTTGTACCTTATATGGTGATTCATTTTTGTTGGATTTGTTCTTAAAAGTTCAGTTCTTCTTCATGTGGATGAGAGCTAAAGGTGGCAGAAAAGTTCTGTAAATTTCAAGGTGTTGTGTGTATGTTCTTTTAACCCATATTTATCATCTTCAAATAGGTACAATAATTGTTAAACTAGTAACATGCATAATTTTTAGCACCCCCCCACTTTACTTATATATTGTTTAATATGTAACTATTGTTTCTTAAAAAAAAAAAATCTAACAACAGAGTGTCAAACTATGTGAGACAAAAAAAATAATAGAATTGCAAAGAGAAATAGACTAATCCGCTATCATAGTTGGAGACTTCAACAACTCTTTCTCAGAAATGAACAAATCTAGCAGGCAGAAAATAAGTAAGGACATAGTTAAATTCAACAACACCATCAATCAATGGCAGACTCTTAGAACACAAAGGAATGAAACTAGAAATTAATAATAAAAAGATTACTGGAAAATCTAAAAATATATGAAAATTAAACAACCAATTCTAAATAACATATGAATCAAAGAAAAAAATCTCAAGAAATTTAAAAAATACTTTGAACTAAATGAAAATAAAAAGACAACTTGTCAAAAGTCGTGGGGTGAAGTAAAAGCAGAACTTAGATAGAAATTTACAGCATTGGATGCATACATTAGAAGGATTTTTAAAGTAAATAATCTAAGTTTCTACATGAGGAAACCAGGAAAAAAAAAAGAACAAGTTAAATCCAAAGTAAGCAAAAGAAAAATATTCATAAGAATTAGAGCAGAAATAAATGAAATTGAAAACAGAAAATCAACAGAGAAAATTAATGAATCCAAAACAATATAAAGGTAGATGCAAAAACCTTCAACAACATATTAGCAAATCAAATTCAACAATGTATAAAAAGAATTATACATCGTGGCCAAGTGGAATTTATCCCAAATAAACAAGCCTTATTTAACATTCAAAACTTATTAATGCAACTGATAACATTAATATGCTATGATAGAAAAATCACGATTTTATCAATAGATATAAAGCATTTGAAAAAATAAAACAATATCCATTCATGATAAAAATTCAAAATATTAAGAATAGAGAGGGATGTCCTCAATCTGATAAAGAATAGTTACAAAAATCCTATAGCAAGTATCATACTTGGCGGTGAGAAACTCTAAGCTTTCTCACTAAGATTGGATACAAGACAGGGATGTCTCCTCTCACTATTTCTTTTTAACATAATACTGAAAGTACTAGCTAATGTAATAAGAGAAGAAATAAAAGTAATGGAGATTGAGAAGGAAGAAATAAAACCATCTTTGTTTGCAGATGTAATGACCATCTATGTAGAAAATCTCAAAGAATATACAAGGAAATTCCTGAAACTAGTAAGTGATTATAGTCAACTTAATCATTGGATATAAAGTTAATATATAAAAGTCAATCATTTTCTTATGTACCAGTAATGAACATGCACTGTGTGTGGGATCTGGAAGACTTTAGGTGAGGTTGCAGAAAGGCTGCTTTCAAGTTTCTGGCTCCACAAAATGCCATAACAAAAAGAAAAACAAACAAATAAAAACACAGCAAAAAAAAGATTAAAGAAAAAGTCTAGAGATTTTGTGTAACTTCTTATATTTACATACCATCTTGAAGTTTCTTGAATATACCTCTCCCTTTTTCTTTCAAATAAAACATCATAAAGAACAAGATATGCTGTTCTATCTCTATCTATTACATTTATTTATATCTATATTTATTATATTATCTCATTTATTAAAGTTAACTAAATTTTAGAGAGCTTAAATTGCCTAAAGTAAGTTATGGCTGATAACATTTCTTTGAAAGTCAAATATGATACTTAAAAGGATGATAATTTAATGACTCATGATTAAATATCAAAAGACAATAAAATTTGAATATAATATCATTATGTTACAGGGGAGTAGGGGCCTCTCCCGGGGCATTGTCCAGATTCTTGATGTCTTGAACAAAGAATTGAGCAAGACACCGAAATATAGTAGAAAAAAAAGTTTTATTAGAAAGAAAAGTACACTTCCAGATGCGGATGTGGGTCTGAGCAAGAGAAGCATGGCTCAAAAAGCCTGGTAACAGACTTCAGGGTTTTCATCTCTTTTTGCTGTGGGTGGTTACTTTTCTTAGAGGAGTGGGCTTCATTGATTGAGAACTAAGATTGAGAGTACTCAGCGATTTATCATTTTGCTTTCTGAACGTGTTTGTTCCCAGAATCCAGTCTGTTATAATGATATTAATGAACTTCCCTGTATATGCATCATATTATAATGATGGTATAATGAGACTCAGGTGAGTTGAAAGTCATTGGGGTCTTCATTGCCCAGGTGCAAGTGACTGGCTTAAACTGGTACCTAGATCTCTGCCTACTGGTTTCTTTGTGTGAGTTAAAAAATGCCTTCTGGCTTGCTTAATTGTGGACAGATTAGGGCAAGCCCCTTCTAAGATAGGATGACCTCAGTGTCTTTGCAGGCAGACCCCCTAGCTTTCCTGCCTACCTCTTTTCTAAGATCCATGAACCCCTTTATTAGTATGGATATTCTCTTCTTTCGTATCTGCTTCCTTCTGAGAACTGCTGTAGTCCCTGCCTACAGGGGTTTCATGGAGCTCGTTCCCTTTCTGCCTCATTCAGGGTGGGGTCTTGGGTTTCCTGCTAAAGTGCCACCTCAGTCCCTAGACAAGGAAAAGAAAAGACAAACTCACTATTTAAATCATACATCCATTAATTTCTATTATCGATTTGCCTATTAAATGAGTAAAGGAAAACAGGCTTGGTTAATATGTTTCTTAAAGAGTAAAAAGAAAGACCTTTGGCTTAAAATCCTCACACCATTTCTGCTTAACAATGGGCTGATGACCCTTATCAATAGCCAGAGGATCTGAGTCGCCAGGGCAATTATCAGAATTTGAGGGAGAGGGCCTCTTTCTCAAAGAAAGGAGGGAAGAAAACTTAACTAGGTTTACTAAAAAGATTAACTCTGCAAGAGATGTCCCATTTCATTTCCTGCTAAAAGATTAAGAATTTTACAAGTGATGTCCCTTCTCAACTGTGCATAAAACTTCTCAAGGAAAAGAAGGGAAGATGAACGTGATGGTTAATTTCATGTGTCAATTTAGCTAGGCTATATATAGTACCCATTATTTATTCAAAAACTAAACTAGATGCTGCCATGAAGTATTTTGTAAATGTGATTAAGTACAGGAAATTGACCTCATAATGTGGGTGGGCCTTATGCAACCAATCGAAGGCCTTAAGAGCAAAACCTGAGACTTCACAGAAAATAAGTTCTGCCTGAAGACTGCAGCATCAGTTCCTGTCTGAGTTTCCAGCCTGCCAGCCTGGTTTATGAATTTTGGACTTGCCAGCTCTCATAATCATTTGAGACAATTCCATAAAAGAAAATAATTCTTTCACCTCTATGCCCACTTCTCTCCCTCTTCTCTCTCTCTTCTCTCTCTATTTCCTTTCTCCTCTCCCCTCTTTCCTCTCTCTTCTGTCTCTCTCTCTCCTTTCCCCTGCTCTCTGCACAATTGGAAATTGGTCTGTTTTTCTGGAGAACCCTGACAGATACAGTGAGATATAGACATACTAAAGTAGTTCTCTAACCCTATCATGAGAGAATTTCATAGGAAGAATGTCTGAGAAATCTGTACTACCCCTTACTGCTACCACTTGATTCTGATCCCATTACAAGTGAGTTCTGAAATCACTCAAAAGGATCTTACAGGCCACCCTAAATATCAATTTTCTTAGAACAATTTCAATAGGAACATATTTATATTTTGAACAATTTTCTAGAAAAAATTATTGTCTTACATGGCAATAATCTTACTGACGGAGACATCGGGGGTACAGAAATCAAGAAGAGATAGCGTATAGGTTAGACTTAGAAAATAATCTAGAAAAAAGAAGGCAGTCTCCCACATTTGAGAATTATATGGGCAAATATGAAATATTTTTAAATTAGGCAGGGCTAAATGTATAACATAAAGAAGAAATTAAATTTGATAACTATGTGGTAAAAAAAGAATAATTACACAAAGGATATAGAGAATCAATTAATTTTATAAGAAATTATTTAAAAGTCATTGGTTCAAATCTCTGCCTCTCCAGGGTGGCTTTGGAAATGCCAGAGCTAGAGTGGAGCTATCAGGCAAGGGCCGAACCTACATTGTGAGTTAAGCTAATGTTTAGGTCAGTATTAGAAGAGACCTAAAAAAAATAAAACCAAACACTTTCCCACAGGTAACTACATAGTGTTAAAGTAGTTTTGCATGATTAACATGAACGCAGAGAAATCTTACTCCAAAAATCAGAATAATTATTGATTGCAGATGGAATGAAACACAGCATGGACATGCACAGTGTTCTCAAGATTAAATTAATATTTAAGAAACATGCAGAAAGGTAAGCTAATGTGAGATTCCGAGACATTCAGAGCTCGACATATAATCATTTGAAGATATAAGAATTTTGAATGAATCCGGAGTTCAACTAGGAAGCTAAAATAGATTGCAAATGTGGAACATTAGGGAAAAAAAACAAGTGAGATAACATGTATAAATTTTCTTCGTAAATTTTCATTGTAAATTTTCAAATGGTATCAAATGCATGGAAATCATTTTAAGCTGAAGAAAGAAGATAATTTCAGTTTCGAATTTATAAAGGTTTGTTTTGTTTTGTTTTGTTTTGTTTTGCATAGAATATCATAACCCACTTGTATTTATCTTTAAAATCATTTACTTTGGGAATTTTCTGATTAATACACAGTAATGGAAATTGTGGCTATTTCCAAGTTGAAGTGTCAGAGGAAGCTTATTATTCATTGTAATTCCTTGCTGATTTTCCTTTTGAAGTGTTTTTTGTCACTGACTTACCACAGCATGACATCTTCTAGCCTGAGGAGGTTAAGTAAGACGATAATTCTTTATAGGCTCATTTTTAGGTTTGAGACACACATCAGTTGATTTCAAATTCTGCAAGGGAAGATCTCTTGTGATGTTCTAAGCAGGGGAAGATCATTGTTTCTCACACACACACACACATACACACACACACACACACACACACACTATATATATAAAATCACTTGAATTTTTACTTTAAAAATTATATATATAATATATATAAATTTAAATATATATATTTAAATATATATATTTAAAAATTCAAGTGATTTTATATATATTGAATTTTTACTTTAAAAATTAAACTCTTAGATCCAGCTGATCAGTACAAAAGTAATAAAATAGTTTAAAAGCTGTGTGGGGGGTAAGAGAGGAATGCACTATTAACTATAAAGGTAGTAGATATTGCTCCTGCTGAGTAGATTGCCCTATAGTTTCCCACCTAAATCTAGTTAATTGGCTAAATCTTGTTGCAGAGAGGAGAATTTGTGGCATATTACCTCCACAGGACACATATAAATTGTAACTATTCACTTGAGCACACATAAAAAGAATCAAATATGGAATTTCATCTAAAGAAAGACTTCAGATGGTAAAATCCGTCTCAGCCCTGGTTCACTGATCTTAAAGGGAGCCACAAGACCCATGTTCTCAGCTGGTTTCCTAGTAGTTTATAGAAATGGTATTTTGGGAGAGAACTAGATTTGTCTTCACCTGAGTATCTTAAAACATTAAACTGACAGTGATTTTGACTTTTAGGCCCATGAATCTTTTGGAGTATATATATATTTTTTTAAATAACAAACAAGATTTATAGTTTTGGTCATTACCACTAAATACTGTAATTATAACATTCATGTGTAAAAGTTATTATAGGCCATGCTTGGTGAGATGCGTCATATAAATTGTCAAATTCAGTTCTCATAATAGCCCTAAATAATTAGATATTATTATTATCTTGATTTTATAGAGGAGAGAAAAAAAAAAAAAACAGAAAAATTAATTAATGACAAAGATTTCAGAGCTGAGTGGTGGATCCGAGAAGTGAATCCAATTCAGGTACCACCAAAGACAGAATTTTTAAATATGTATCCTTGATGAATAATTAAGAGAAGTAACATTATACTATCCCACCAATTTACCTGAAGATCTTTTTTACTTATTGAAAAATTCATGCTTGCACAGCAATTTTCCACTCCAGTGTACTTGTTACAGGTAAGATGACTTGATGATTATTTTTATGGGACCCTATGTGTTACATGCTACCCACTTGCTAGTTTCTGCTGAATGACAACTAAGGAAGGTTAATGTTATTGGAACTTATGTCCACTATGCGCATAGCATGTCAGGCTCTATCTAGAGTTTCTTCATTTCCTACACCTAACTTGTCCTTTGAATGCCCATTTCACCTCAGTGGGTCAATGTATACTAACTTGGAATTAGGCAATTTATCTTGACTACAGTTTCGTTGACTGTAAATTGGGGATATGAGTTTATCATGATGATCCCACGAGACAATGAATGTAAATGCTGAAATCAGGGCCTGAAATACACTCAATATCCAGAAGTAGTATCAGTAGCAGCAGAAGAAACAAATGTCGAAATGGTGGTGGTAATAGACATGTTGATAGTTGTAGATAAAATCTCTGCATTAGTATATTTTCTCTAATTCCAATTTTAAAAGATAAGGATCACGGAGCAAAAACAAAAAAAAAGAAAAGAAAAGAGAGAGAGAAGGAAAAAAGAGCCTTTATTTAAATGGGACCAAGAACATCAAACAGCTTACTGTGAATTTCTCACTATTTGATAATCTTATTCAATCTGTTTCCTTAGCATATTCTCAGGTATAGAAGTAAACTAGGATTATAAACTGCATAAAAATTGGGACAAGGAAATGAGAAAACCCTTGTTCGAAACAAGGAATTAGTTGAAAAAAAAAAAAAAAAAAACAATGTTGCTGGTTAACATGGAATCCAAGTGAAGGGTAGGGATTATTAGAGTTTAGGGAGAAGATTGTTTTAAATAATGTGTTTCCAGTGGAGTTATTCCGTTGAGTAGTGATTTGTATTATAATTTTCAATTTTTAAAGTGATTGTCATATATTATCTTATTTGCTTTTTGTGATACAATAAAGAGTCTCAAGAAGGGTTATATATGCATTTTACATCAGGACATTAAGGCTTTATCGAAGAGACGGAATGTATCAGAACTAGGGCTACGATGTTCTTCTGATGCATATTCAATTTTTTCTGTATTTTTTTGTTCTATATTGTTTCATATTCTACCACTGAAGTTACAGAGCTCACATGATTAATGAATATTGTCCTATAACTTTTCTATAATAAAACATTTCTTAAGCTCATAAAGAAAATATGGAGCAAATGCATAAACACATTGAAGATAAAATCTTCACTAAATATTAGAAGATCTACTGCTATTTTTCTGAAAACCAGTTTCCAACTGTGACATTTTTTTGTTCCAAAAAGAACCAAAAATAGATTCAATGACTTGAATCTATAATTAAATATATTTTGAAAAGAAGTCAAATGCTTATTCACAAACCATTATCATATGTCTTATTTAATTTTTTAGACTCCATCAATAAAGTATCCACTGAAATGAAGTAGAAAACAGAATGAGCTTTAATGACTCATCAGCATACATTTTCAAATTTAAAATATCAATTATGTGTGTATACATATACTTTTATATTCATATTTTTAAAAGTTCTTCCTTTTAGTCTATTCTTTTTTCCAACTAAGAAGCATTCATTTTTGGTACCATCAGAAGTATTGATGAGAAGACAAAATGCAGAACTTCTATTATAAGCATAATAGACAAGTCTATAAAAGCACTTCACAAGTGTAAGCATTTAGTAGTGATCTTCAAATCTAATTAAGATTTTCAAAACTCTACTGCATTTTTATATTTTCTCTGTTTGCATGTGGTAGTGTTACTGTTGGACACGATTTGAATTTCAATGTCTCCCCAACGGTGGGGTGGGGCTGTGTGGGGCAGAGAATAACAGCGCAGAAATGTAGTCTGCATTTTTGCTCAGTTCTTCTTCATTGATGCAGTGAAGAATCACGGGTCAAGGAGATTTAGAAAAGACTTATTAAAAGTGTATTTTAGAAAGACAAAGCATGTCCTAAGGAGACACATGGTTTTAGTGAAGAGCTGTAACAGAGCACTGTAACTACCAACAACAACAAAGACCACAAAGACCCCCAGAAGTGAAAATGTCTGCATTACTCTTGGGCCGTGATGGGCGGTTCCAAAGGCATTTCTAGGTGATTGGCAAGTGAGGTCATTTTGATTGACACTTGGATGCTATATAACTCTTTGCCTAGTGTATATGCACTTACCCAGTATTCTACTACCATGGAGATGTTCTTTGGGAGGTCTCTCTAGGCTAGACCCGTATTTCCTTGTTCCCCTGTCGCTCATGTCTGACTAGCTACCTGACAGTAGTAATAAGCCAAAATATTTGCCTTAGTTTGGGTATTTCATGAATTTTAAGAAACTGATATGTCTATATTTTCTTATGGAAAAATTAACCTAATGTGAAAGAAGAGGTGTTAATTGAAAAGTTAATCCATGTGACTAATCCAAGAAAACATATCTTGGCAGGTACATGGCTTTTTCTGAAAGACTTCAAGCATTGGTTAATGCTTCTTCATGTGAGTTTTGGTAAATTACTAGGTAATATATCTGCTGACAGTGAAGGTGAGCTTATTCTCAAATGATCCTTTCCTATGCTCTATTTTCTTCAGTCATAGTAATAACTTGTTTCTTAAAGTGTTAACATTTGTTACATACCAATTAGAAAAGGTGCTTCTCAATTGTATTTTTATCCTTGTGACTGCTGAAATGTACAAGAATATATATTCTACAGATATATTCCTAAATATATCTTCATTATTTTATTCATTGTCATATAAAATTATAAGAACAATAGACTTTCAAAAATTACTTATAGCCTTGTTACCAATCAAGTCAACTTGACAATGATTTTTTTCCACTTATTCATATGACTACAAAATTCAGATAATTGTAACTATGGATAGCTTTCCACTAGGTTTTAATTTTTTGATATTTTCAATAACTCATCTTTCAAAAAATTCAAAAATAAAACTTTTAAATATAAATTTCAGTGAAATAATTAAATTAAACTATTTTTGGACTTGTATGTGATTGTTCTTAAAAAAAAAAATAAAGTTAAATAAATCTAGTTAGATTCCGAACTGGTTGTTTTATTTGACCTTTATCTGTCTAGCAGCTATAGTCTGGCATGATGTGCCATGTGAGAATATAAAGCGTTTTGCTTTCAAAATAAAAATATCATTAAATACCATTGCTCAGTAAGAGTAAAGCTATAACTGCAGCCATAGCTATAGCAACAATAAAACAAGCAGAATACTAATGAAACCATTTTATGGTAATGTGAAATGAGAATTCTCAAGTGACCATGCAGGAAGGGTGAGCTGTATACCTCAACTAACATTTAAACAGGTCAATCAATCATTAATTACCTTTTCTTTTATTCTAACAAAGAAGTTCTCTTCTGTTGATAGACATCTCAGGAGATTCTCTTTTCAATATGACAGAATACCAAGTATCTAAATAGATTGTTTATCTGAATCCAATTTTCAAAGGCTTTCATCTGAGACACAGAATGCATTTTTAATATCATAGTTAGTATGAATATGTAGTCCTACCTACAAACGCTTGTTGCCTAGGTAGTCAATGCTTGTCAATCAGAGTTAAAACCTAGAATGGTAATTATTTCAGTATACGCTTTTTCTTAAATTTTCCTCAAGTTTTCTACTTCCTCAGGTGCCAACAAAAGCCTGACCTGACAGATACATGTTATTGAAACTTTCCAGTCTCCATTTTCTCATCTGTAAAATGATGATAATAAAACTAATTTCTCATAAGGCTATTTTAATAGTCTATTAATTTGAAATTTTCTATTTAAAATACTCAAAAAATAATTCCCCTTATAAAGGTCAAAACTAGCAAGCTACCTTACTCTTATGTATCGTAATACATACATAGCTACAAGATGGAGGCTTTGTTATCAGGTTTACTAATAATCTTTGAATATTAACACTATTCCAATCTTTCTTAGCTCAATCTGAAATGTTCTACCACATAGAAGCAATCCCAGTGTTGTGCTTGGAATTTTTGAGATATCCTTTAGCCTTATTGAAAACTCCATTTTTTTTAAATAAATAAAATTTGGTTTAGCCAAATGGAAATATTGATTAATTCATCCACTAAGTCAATAAATATAATTGAACACAAATTATGTGCATATATGTTCCAGGACTATTACCAAGCTTATTTTAGATGTTGAATGAATTTTCTAATATGCTGCTATAGTACCCCCGCTCCCACATACACACATATACAAATCAGGGCATCAGGGCAGTAAAAATTTGTTTTTCCTTATTTCCTGGGAAAGTTATGAAAATTTGTATTATTATAGCTAGTGTAGAAAGTGGGGATTAAAGTGAAAGGGGGGAAAATCTGCTGTTATAAACAAGATACTTGTAAGAAAGAAAAATTTGGGAGAAAATGGTTAAGTCACATGCTAAGATTCCAATAAATCATAGAAATTCCAAAATGTATTATTGCCAATGAATAGGAAGAAATAAATGGTAAAGACAAGAAAAAGATGAATAACCTTGACATATAATTTCAAAGTGTGGTTCTATGAACAGAGAGAAAAAATATAAGATCAGTGTCTAGGGAATATATAACTACATAAGAAGATATGGATAAGAGCAGTGATTATATAAATCTCTATATATCTATATAAATCTATAGAAACAGATAAATCATATATAACAATCAGTTATTTTTACAATAATATGGTATAACAAACTATCTCAAAACTTCATGGCATATAACAATAAGTATCTTTTCATAGAAATATTTGGGTTGTTGGAGGAAGCTCTGTTTCAAATTGCAACTTTAAGAGTCTGCTGGAATTTGACTAGTTGACTGTGTTCAGCTGACATTGGCTCCAAATTGTGTATTTGATCCACATTGGCTTCAATTATTAACCATTTTAGATCAAAGACTACTCAAAGCAAGATTTTTTTTTTTTAGACAGAGATTGCAAACTCCCAGAGAGATAAATAAAAATACATAATGCCTTTCCTTAAGACTAAGGTTCAGAACTAGAACATATTACTTTTTTGTCACTTTTTCTCATATTCAAAAGTGCATGATCAAGTCTAACACCAATGAATTAGAGTAGTGTCCTCTTTCCATTAAATTAAGAAAAAGTATGACTATTTGATGAACATTAATATAATCTACCACATCAAGAAAATCTCTTATCTAAGTATGCCACCATATATACCAAAGTACACATTCAATTTGGCTAAAAACAAACAAACAAACAAACAAATTACTTAAGATTAGGAAGCCTTGGAACAGATATTATTTCACACTCAAAGTAGATTACATATCTGCAACTATTTATTCTTGAATGTACAATAAAGAATCTCCATTTTTGAAGTTAGCTAACAGTTTTTAAGCTACACCCCTTCTTCTTATCCATCAGACCTTCATCTGAGCAAGCTGATAAGAAATCTCATATGCTCCATTCTTTGGTTCCAACTGAAAATTAAAACCTTTATCCCAAGATCTCTATTTATCCATCAGAAAAAAAAAAATAGTAAGAGAAATGTCAGAGAGTTTACTGCCTATGTTTTCTTCTAGGAGTTTTATGGTTTGGGGTCTTAATTTATGTCTTTAATCCATTTTGAGTTTATTTTTGTATATGGTGTAAAAAGGTGGTCCCGTTTCTTTTTCTTTTTTATTTTTTTGCATGTTATCTGTCCAACTTCCCCAACACCTTTTATCAAATAGACTCTCTTTACCCCATTGTATATTCTTGCCTCCTCTGTCATAGATTAATCGACTATATAGGCATGGGCTTATTTCTAGGCTCTCTATTCTGTTCCATTAATCTATGTGTTGTTTTTATGTCAGTACCATGCTGTTTTACTATAGCTTATAGCATAGTTTGCTATCAAGTATTGCGATATCTCCAACTTCGTTCTTCTTTCTCAAGATTGCTGTGGCTATTTAGGGTCTTTTGTGGCTCCATATAAATTTTAGGATTACTTGTAGTTCTGCGAAAAATGCCATTGATATTTTGATAAGGATTGCATTGAATCCATAGATATCTTTGAGTAGTTTGGACATTTTAACTATGTTAATTCTTCCTATACGGTATATGCTTCAATTTATTTATCTTCTTCAATTTCTTTCCTCGGTGACATAATTTTCTAAGTACAAGTCTTTTACCTCTTTGGTTAAATTTATTCCTAGGTATTTTGCTTAATGTAATTGTAAATGAGAATGTTTTCTTAATTTCTCTTTCATCATTGGTATATAAAAATGCAACTGATTTCTGAATATTAATTTTCTATCCTGCTACTTTACTGAATTTATTTACCAATTCTAACAGTTGTGTGTGTGTGTGTGTGCGTGTGTGTGTGGAATCTTTAGGGTTCTCTATATATAGTATCAAGTCATCTGCAAATAATGACAGTTTGACTTCTTTCTTTCCAATTTGGGTTCCTTTTATTTCTTTGCGTGTGTGTGTGGTTGCTGTGGCTAGGATTTCTAATACTATGTTGAATAAAAGTGGTGAAAGTGGACATTCTTATCTAGTTCATAATCTTAAGGAAGACACTTTTAGATTTTCCCTGTTGAGTATAATGTTAGATGCAGCTTAGTTATATATGGTCTTTATAATGTTGAGCTATATTCCCTCTACTCCCACTTAGTTGAGAGTTTTTATTATAAATGAATAATGGATTTTGTCAAATAATTTTTCTGCATCTATTGATATGATCATGTGATTTTTATCCTTCAATGTGTTAATGTGGTGTATTATATTAATTGGTTTGTGGATATTGAACCAATGTTGCATTCCAGAAATAAATCCAGCTTGATAATAGTGTAAGATATTTTTACCGTGTTATTGATTTTTTTGTGTATATGTTCATTAGAGATATTGGACTATAATTTTTTTCATAATGACTTAGTCTGATTTTGGAATCAAGGTAATAGTGACTTCATAAAATGAGCTTGGGAACCTTCTCTCCTCTTGAATTTTTTGGAATAGTTTGTCAGAATTCACCTGTGAAGCGATCCAGTCCAGGTCTTTTGTGTGTTGGAAGTTTTTTGATTACTGATTCAATTTTTATTACTGATATAATTTTATTAGTAGTAATCCATTGGTTCCAATTTTATGTTACTTGTTGACTCAGTCTTCTTGTTGAAGTTCTCAATAAGTTTCTTAAGCATGGTTACCAACATTGTTTTGAACTCTGTATCTGGTAGATTGCTTGACTTCATTTTTCTGAAGTATTCTCCTGTTCTTTCATTTGAGATATGTTTTTTTGTTTCCTCATTTTGGCTGCCTGTCTGTGTTCGTTTCTATGTATTAAATAGACCTGCTATGTCTCCCTGCCTTGGCAGAGTGGCTTTATGTAGTAGGTATCCCGTGAATCCAGGGGCATAGTCCCTTGGTCACTTGAGTTAGATGCTCCAGGAGTGTCACTTCTGTGCATTGTGTGTGCCCTCCTATTGTAGTTGAGCCTTGATTGCTGTTGGCACATCAGTGGGTGAAATTGACCCTCAAGCTTACTGGCTATGTGGACTGGCCACAACCAAAACATTTGATCTGCTGTGCTGAGGTTGATGCCATGAAGCAGATTCACTCTAATTGGCTCAGTGCTTTCCAAGACCACCCTTTGTGTATGCCACTTGTGGGGCAAATATGGTGGTGTTCTATTATGGTTTGAAGCTAGCCACCAGATGTGTTGATTCTGAGGCCTCTTGAAAGGGGCTCCTGTGCAGGCAAAGGTCAGTTACTACCTTTGACTGGTCCAAGACTATGTGGTGGGTGCAACAATGCAATCTGTGGTTGGTTGCTGTCTGTGCTGGCCCTGAAAGTGCATGGAAGAGACCACACTGTGAATTAAGGCCAGCTTCCATCAGTACCAGACTTGGGGAAGCTCATAGAAAGGCTCAGGGAACCCTGAGGCTTGCCACCACCTGCCAGCTATCCATAAATCTTAGCCAACAAATGAGTTTCAGATGGTAAATGAATCAGGTGAGGTAGGGTCTCAGGAGTCACCATCGTGGGGTGAATGGTGTTTAATGGGTTAATGCAGATGCAGATTTGGTGCCAATTCTGAGCCTGGGGCATTCTGCAAAAGGCTCAAAGTACACTGAGGCCAACTTCCACCTGCCTGGGCTTGTAGGACCCCAAACATTGTCTGAGAAAGACTGCAATGCAAGTCAACAACTGGCTGCCCTCAGGCCACCAAAACAGCCTCCAGAGTCAGGTGAGTTGAGTTGGGCAGGGCTTCAGTGATTCACCAGCATAGGTGAGTGGTGCTGAATGGAATGATGCAGATTTAGATTAGGTACCAGTACTGAGCCTGGGGTCACTCTGCACAAGTCTCACATCCCATCAAGGCCAGCTGCTGCCTACCTAGGGCTTGTGGACCCCCGAGAGTTGTTCAAGAAAAACTGCAGTGTGGATCATTAATAGCTATCTGTCAGCCCCCCAAAATCTCTGGTGGTTTGTAAGTTGGATAGGGTAGAGTCTTAGGGAGTCATCGGAATAGAGTGAGCAGGGCTCTTCAGACCAGTGAAAATTCAGATTTAGCCATGTTGGAGGAAGATCCAACACAGGAAAGATGATGTCTGCCCACCAGCTACATGGGAGGAGGGTTCAAGACAGAGACAATGGCAGCTTTCCCTCCAGCCTTCGCCCTGAAGCCACACAACTCAGTCTCTCCCTGTATGTCTCTGGTGCCTCCCCAGCTGCGGTTCCTCCACCAGTTTAGGGTGAGTGCCTACCAGTGAGTCTGTGCATGGACCCTTTAAGAGGACTCCTGGGTTTTTACTCACATTCTGTCTTACCCAGAAAGTCAAAATTTGGATGATTTTCACAGCCAGATGTGGTGGGGGTTGCTCTTTTTTGGCACTGGTGATTCAAGCTAGGGAGCTCTGGTGTGAGACTGGGGCTACTCACTGTTCAGTAGCTAAGATATACCTCCCGATTGTCTACTGCTGCATGCAGGTGTGGAGCAAGCCTTGTTTAGGTCTCCATCCCTCCTACCAGTCTCAAGGTGGCTTCTTCTTTATATCTTTAATTATAGGACTTCTGTTCATTGAGTCTTTGGGTGGTTCTCCAGATTGATTGTTCTATATTTTAGTTGTAATATTAATGTGGTCATGAGAAGAGGCAAGCACAGTGTTTATCTACTACACCATCTTGACTAAAAAAACTAATTTGTATCATTATTTCATAGTAGATTCTTGAAACTCATACAAAGAAATATTACTTTGAAGGGACTTTATCGGGTCTAAATTATTTGAATATAAGTGTTTAAGAGTTCCAATTAGGTTAAGTAACAAAATAAACTCAAAATATGAAATTAGTTATAAAGCTCATTGTTGATAAAAATGCATGATAAACTATGTTTTTTAAACCCATAATAAAATAAAATTTAACCAGTTGGAAAGAGGAGAAACTAGAAAGTGGAAGATGAACAGATAATGGATTGTAAGGGCCATGATTCGCGTTGCTGATGCTGGAGGGACCAGCATTAACTTAAGAGATCAACTAGCTTTGATACAAAAGAATATATTCTATTTCTAGTATCAATAGTTGAATAACAGCAGGGTTAATCCCTACAGAAAATCCAGTCCTTGTTCAAAGAACACCATAGACATGCCTCTGTGGTAGCCATCTATGGTAGCTATCATTTCATCCACATAAAAATAATAATAATCTAATGTATTTATCTGCAGTGATGACACCTATCTCTACCCCCAAAATGTTGCTTAGCACTATGCAAAATTCCCATTTTAATCTCCTCTCTTTCATTGACTCAGACAAACATATATTTCTTGATACTGAAATTAAAGTTTAGGTACTTAAGATGAGGTCTTTGCATTATGAATAGAGACTTAATGAAACCAATATTTTTACCAACGCTTTGAAAACAGTGAAACACCACCTCTACCCATCATGAATGTATACCTTAATTAGAGAAATAACATAGAAATAGATCTAATTTATTATATTAAAGAGTTTTTAATCTCACTTCTAGATGCTTAACATTTGAGCACATGTAAATCCAAAGAACCAAGTCTTTGATTCTAGCTTTCTTGGTAACAACTACCAGAGCAAAGACATATAAACTTTCCAAGATGTAATGACACACTTGAAATTCAGTGTAATAAATGCCACCTAGAGAAAGAATATATGACTTGAGGAATCAGTGAGGGAACTAAAAAAGAAATAACTAGCATAATATATATTTTTTAAAAGGCAAACAAACAAAACACAGGAGAATGCAGAACAGCACAAACAAATAATGTTTACTACTATAAAAATAAACATATTATAATGTTGATTTTGCTAAGAGTAGTGTCATATAAGTCAAGGTTGCTATTATTGAGATATTCAGTATGCAATTGCCAGAAATTTAGTTGTGCTTGAAAATATCTTTGTGGCATTAATGAACTAAATTATTGTGAACTTGCTTATCCTATACTATTACTTATACAGCAATCTAATATGATTTTTCTTATATCTGTGATGTTAAGACTAAATTAAAAAAAAAGAAGTAAATATTAGGCAGTACAAATTCACTTAGAAACAATTTTAATAGTAAGCAATTGAATATCTTACCTCTACCCTGAACTTGAAAGTATGTTGATGGGTTTATCACACCTTAAACTGATAAATATGTAGGTCTTAAGCAAAATTATGCCATGCTCCTGATATTCTTGGAGTGAAAACTTTTTCAGCAAAAGACAATTTAATCTTAATAACATGGCTGAGCAATCTTTTTAGAAACATTACATTTTTTCAAATATTAAATTTTATAAATGGAATTAAACCTAGCTGGATGCATTCATATTTATTCTGATAGAAATTCAAAACTGGATGTTTGAGAACATCTAAGATATATTGTTATAAGATTGCCTGGTATGTGGAGGAGTAACAATAAATTATTTTAAAGAATCACCAATCTTATCACTTAAAATTCCTAATAACTACCTCCCTGATTTAACTCTAGTCCACAGAAAATTCAAATGCAAAAAAAAGAGAGAAAAAAAAGAGAAAAAAAGAAAAAAAAAAGAAAACATTGAGCATCCTTTGTTTATACTACTTAGAAAAATCTGATTAAGCAATTATCAGATTCCACCCTGTTGGGAAATTTAACTGCACCCATAGACAATTTTAATTCCAGCACAGGTTATGTAATTCATTTTAAGCAAATGTTGATTTCCTCTTGACCACACAGGGTAATTCAAGCTAACACTGAAGATTACTTTCTCTCAGTTGCCTCTTCCTCTCTTCAGCAAAAATGGCACATGTCTCTACTCTATTTCACTCCCATTTTTAGGTTCATATTTAACTTTTTAAATTTACTTATTTTCTGCCTTATTCTAATAACAAGACTTGAAAAATATTTATAACAGCAGCAACTTCTGTTTTAAATATATTAGAACATAAATTATTACATTTCTCAAAATGCATACAGAAATTAATTTGTATATAATGGAATTCTGCATAAGGGAATTCATGAGAAGAAAACGATTTCTGCTTTAAGAATTTCTGGATCAGTGCGTAAGGCAAGATATTTAAAGCTCTGAGCTAGAAAGCAGCATCCCACATCAATCCAGCATATAATAAATACATATATGATATTAAAGAGAAAAAAAGTAAGACTCAGCCAAATAAAATAGTATCTTCTCAACTATACTAACTGTTTATACAAGTCATTTAAATTTGAAGATTGAGTGATTCTCATAAAAACCCTATTATAATCCTCATAGTTGCTAAATGTATTTATACTAAACTGTGTAGAAAAACATTTCTTCTTTACTGTTGGCTCATTTTCAACTAATTTTGTTTGTAAGGTATGTAAAAGTCCAACTCTAAATATATTCTTCTCCATTTTCAGTCTTTAGATGTATTTATGTATTATGCATATATTTATTAACTTGAAATATCTTATCTGATTAATACAATCGAGTGTGTGATACCCTGTTCCTCATGAATATTGATGTTTTAAGAAGACCCATATAAATCCATATAAGTGTGCTAAATTTCAAGAAAAATTGCAATAGTATAAATGGACTATTTAAAAGCTTAGTAATAATCTATGGACTTTTTTTTTCCTCCTGGTAGATGGTGAGCCATTTTAGGCAAAGACTGATCTGAGTTAGAATGTTTGTGTTTCTACACTTAAAATTGTACCTAGATCGTAATGACCTTTCCTATATTTTCGCTGAAAGAATGAATAAAGAAATGAAAGTATATAGTTCCACAATTAAGGTGAAATAAGATACTTGCTGTCTTTTGATTTGCATGAGTAATATGTAAATTGAATGCCATTTAAAAGAATAAACAATAGTTTCAAATTATTGATCTCTAGAGAAACTGATTTACAGAATTTTAGCCTGGTGAAATTCTAAAGTAATGAATTGAAATACCTCAGTGGTAGAAATAGAATTAAAAACTCGTATTACCTTTTGTGTTTAACATACCTTAGGGAACTCTAAACAATAAGCTTGTCAAGGATAAATAAAGCCTAACACCCATTGAAATTAGAGACTATAATTAATTTTCTAAAATGAAAAAACAAGAGAAAAAAGTACTTCTGATAACTTATACAAATAATTTAGATAACTTATTGTATATTTCATATTATACAGATATGAAAAACAAATGAAAATGTTTGTGGAATATTTGTATCTTATTATAAATAAACAGTACCCTCATGTTTGAATACTGAATTATTTCAGCATCTGTGAGGCAAATATGTTGTGTTTTCAAATAGAAAAAGCTAATGAATGGCAAAAATCTTTAAGAGGTACCATTTACATTTTCAACAATATTTTGTTTCATTTAACAACTGATTCAGAATGTGGCAAAATCTATGGAATTGATTCAGGGTCAGAAATATCTAATGAACGTGGTGACCAGGTGACTACCAGATCATCCCTAATCTTAACTCATGTGATAGCAATATGTAAAATGACTGGAAGTCTCATATATTGAAGCTATAAATTTAAAGCATAATCATTAAAAAAAAAAAGTGTGGCATTTTCTTATAAAGTTAAAGATACTTTTACTAGTTCTTAGTATTTTCCCCAAGAGAAATAAAAATGCATTTTCGTGCATTGATATGTATACAACTACTGATAGCAGCTTTACTTCTAATAGTCCAAACAAGAAGCAATCCAAATTTCCCTCATAAGGTGAACAGATTTTTTTAAATCATGGTATATTAATATAATAAAATATTATTCAACAATAAAAAAGAATAGACTACTACTACATGTGGCTTCAAATATTATACTGAGAGACAGAAGCTAGTCACAACAGATTAAATAATGTGCAAGTCCAATAGGAAAGTGAAAATTAATCTCTTATGGCAGCAAATCACAGGTTTCCTAGGGCTAGATGGATGACTAGGAAGAGAACTTCTAGGTATAATGAAAATGTTCTACACTTTAATTGCAGTGGCAGTTCCACTGGTACACAAATTTCTCAAAACTCAGAAAAATGTACATTTAAAATTGAGGTGTTTTATTGTATGTAAATTATAGCTTAATAAAGTTGACTAAAAATTATGCCAATTTGTGATAAAATAGTAGTATAACTGTAACAATATACTTTGCCAAAAAATGTAGCTGAATATACACATTTAGGTTAAATGAGATTTAAAATCACAATGCTAATTATAGTACTAAGAACATTTTTGAAAACTTATTCTGGAAAGTATTGTAACAACAATTTGGTGTGCTTATTAAACAAAGTACTTTACATGTAGTATTAGTACTTTTAACTTTGACAAGATAAGGAATCTGACACGAAAAAGTTTATAACTGTGGAATGTCCACAAGATATTCCATACTGAATCAGGATATAAATTCAGACCTTTCTAAATTCAAAACCCTCAAACCATAAAACCTGAAACTGTAAACATCTTAAAAGAAAACACAGGGGAAAAGCTTTTTGAGTTGGTTTTGGCAACGATTTTTTTTTGTTTTTGTTTTGGATATAACACCGAAAGCATCAGCAACAAAAGGAAAAATTAACAAGTAGGACTGCAACTATATCAACCTAAGAAATTACTGCACAGTTAAAGAAGTAATCAACAAAATGAAAAGGCAACCTACAGAATGGGAGAAAATATTTGCAATCCATATACCAATAAAAAGTTAATATCCAAAATATATAAGGAACTCTCACAGCTCCATGGCAATAAGTAGTAGTAGTAGTAGTAGTAGTAGTAGTAGTAGTAGTAGTAGTTAGCAGCAGCAGCAGCAGTAGTACTAGTAAAAGATCCACTTAAAAATGGGCAAAGAACCTAAATAGACATTTTCCCAAAGAAGATATACAGATGGTCAACAGGTTCATGAAAAAGTACTTAACTTCACTAATTAGAAAAAGTGTTAATCAACAGGGAAATGCAAATCAAAACCACAATGAGCTATCATCTCACATCTGTTAAAATAGCTATTATAAAAATAAATAAATAAGAAATAAGTTTTAGTAAGAATATGGAGAAAAGAGAACCCTTGTACACTGTTGGTGGAACCATAAATTGGTACAGCCATTATGATTTTAAAAAAAAAAGTATGGTTTCTCAAACGATTAAAAATAGGACTATCATATGATCCAGTAATCCCACTTCTGGGAATATGTCCAAAGTTAATAAGTAGAGAAAGAAAAATGTGATATAGATATAGGGATAGGTAAAGATATAGCTAAAAAAAAAAAAAAATCAGCCATATAAAAGATAGAAATTCTACCTAAGGGTATACTAAGTGAAATAAACCTAACAGAGGAAAACAAATACTGTATAGTGTCACTTATATGTAAATTCTAAAAAGAGAAAGTTGAGCTCATAAGAACAGAGAGTAGAATGGTGGTTGCCAGGGACTGAAAGAGTTGGGGGGGAAATAGAGAGAAATTGATCAAATGGCACAAATTTTCAATTAAAAGATGAATAAGTTTACAACATGGTGACTACAATTAGTAATATTGCATTGTCTTCTTGAAATTGGTAAGAAAGTAGACCTTAAGCAATTAAAGGAACTATTTAAAGTGATGAATATGTTAATTAACTTGATTGTAAAAATCATTTCATAATATTTACATATATCAAATTATCTCATACTCTCTAATGAGGATGTGACATTTGAATTTCTGCCAATTATAAGATTCCATTTTAAATATTGCAAATAGATTTGCTTTTTTAAAGAAGTCATTCCTTCTTCACCTTAATTTTTAAAGACATATTTTTAAAAAGAAAAATCATTCTGTTTTAGCTGTATCAGAAACAACAAAATACCAGGATTCTATTTTTTGCACATTCTCCTGCCATGTCTTATAAGCTAGAAATTTAGGGAGTAAGCAGAATGTATCAAGAGTTAGAAAGTTTTGGGTGCACTGGGAATTAATATGAGAGAATTCCAAGGAGGAGACTGTTGAAAATCCTTCCTGCCATTCAGTTTTCCTTTTTTATTAGAAACATATTTTCTGTGGTATTTCTCTATTTAAATTTAAACCTGGGATTTTGTTTTGACAAAGGTCAGGAATCTCTTACAAGAAATATCATGGGTATCAACTTATGGACATTTATATGAATCTAGTTGATGTTTTGACTTCAGAGCAAAAGGGAGTTTTCCAACATCAGGCATTTAATGCAGTAATTAAGATACTTTTTTGATGCAGTTATAAATGGGTAACAGTCAATTTTCAAAAACTTAGAGGCATAAAATATTGAAATAATTTGTGCAACAACACAAAAGTAGTAAGTGGTAGAGAGTTTTCATCTGATTTAAGAACCTGTACTTGTAACTACTATAAATCTCCACCTTTCAACTTAAATAACTTTGAATATTATTCTTTGTTATATCACACATGGCTATTGTAATATTTACTGTTATTTGTATTTACTAAATGACTTAGATTGCTTTGTATCATGTCCTTGGTTTAATTTGGACTTGAAATGTATTTACATTTTTCTCAGAAATCGATCAATCTTACATGTTTTTTTTTTTCAGTTATAGTTGACATACAATATTATATTAATTTCAGGAGTACAGCACAATGATTAGACATTTGTATAACTTATAAAGTGATCACTCCCATAAATCCAGTACCCATCTAGCACCATACGTAATTATTTAAATACTAATGACTATATTCTCCATGCTATCTATACTCTACATATTCATGACTATTTTGTACCTATCGATTTGTATCTCTTAATCCCCTCCCCGCTTCATCCATCAACCCACCCCCAAATGGACATCAAAATTCTTTCTATATCTACGACATTATTTCTTTTGTTTGTTTATACTGTTCTCTAAATTCCACATATGGTATTGGTCTTTCTCTGACTTACTCCACTCAGCACAATATCCTCTAGGTCCATCCATGTTGTTGCAGATAGCAAAATTTTATTTTTTGTAAGGCTGAGAAATATTCCATTGTATATATGTACCACCTCTTCTTTATCCATTTATCTATTGATGGACACCTAGGTAGCCTCTACATCTTGGTTATTGTAAATAATGCTGCAATGAACATATGGATTCACATGTCCCTTCAAAGCAGTGTTTTGGGTTTCTTCAAATAACTGGGTCTTTCTTTGTCCTTGTTATAGCCTTAGTTTTAAAGTCTATTTTATCTGGTATAAGTACGGCTACCCCAACTTTTTTGTTTGTTAGTTTCCATTTTTATGAAACATCTTTTTTCATCCTTTTGCTTTCAATCTGTGTGTGTCTTTCAATCTGAAGTGAGTCTTTTGTAGGTAGCATATGTAAGGTTCTTGTTTTCTTATCCATTTGGCCACCCTATCTTTTAATTGAAGCATTTAATCCATTATATTTAAAGTAATTATTGATAGATATGTACTTATTGCCATTTTATTATCCATATTTTTTATCTTTTTCTTCTTTTTCCTTCTTCTTAAAGGAGTCCCTCTAACATTTTTTATAGTATTGGCTTGGTAGCTTTTTCTTGCCTTGTAAGCTCTTTATCTATCCTTCAATTCTGAATTTAATACTTTTGCTGGGTAGAGTAATCTTGGTTGTAGGTCTTTGCTTTTCATCTCTTTGAATATTTTCTACCAATCTCTTTTGGCCTCCAATGTTTTTGTTGAGAAATCAGCTGACAGTCATATGGGAGTACCCTTGTAGGTAACTAATTGCTTTTCTCTTGCTGCTTTTAAGGTTCTCTCTTTGACTTTAAGCTTTAGTATTTTAATTATGATGAGTCTTTTGTGGGACTCTTTGGGTTCACCTTGTTTAGGACTCTGAGCTTCCTAGGGTTGTATGTTCTATGTCCTTTACAAGGTTAGGGAAGTTTTCAGTCATTATTTTTTAAAATAGATTTCAATTCCTTTCTCTCTCTCTTCTTTTTCTGGTATCCCTATGATGCAAATATTGGTATGTTTGATGCTGTTCCAGAGGCTCCTTAAACTATCCTCATCTTTTTGGTTTTGTTGTTGTTGTCGTTGTTGTTGTTGCTGTTCTGATTGGGTGTTTTCTGCTCCTATATCTTCTAACTTGCTGATTTGATCCTCTGCTTCATCTAATCTACTGTTAATTCTTCCTGAAGTAGTCTTCATTTCAGTTATTGTATTCTTCATTTTTGACTGGTTCTTATGTTCTCTATCTCCCCTTTTATGTTTTCTATTTGTTTCTTAAAGTTCTCGCAGAATGTCTACTCTTCCCCTAAGTTCAGTGAGCATCCTTATAACCAGTGTTTTGAATTCAGCATCTGCTAGATTACTTGTCTCCATTTTGTTTAGTTCTTTTTCTGGAACTTTCTTCTGTTCTTTCATTTGAGACAATTCATTTTTGCTGCCTCCCTGTGTTTGTTTCTATGTATTAGGTAGGGCTGCTATGTCTCCTAGTCTTAGAGGAGTGGCCTATATAGTAAGTGTGCTGTGGGGCCCAGTGGCACAGTCTTCCCTGGTCACATGAGCTGAATGTTCTAGGTATGTCCCTCGTATGGATTGAATGTACCCTTCTGTTGTAATTGAACCTTGGTTGCTGTTTGCTCATCAATGGGAGGAATTGGCCCTTGGGCTGATTGATTGGAATGACTTGCTGCGACCAGTGGAGGAGCTATTTTGCAGAGGCTGAGCCTACAGAGCAAGATTTGCTTTGGCAGGGATCTAGTGCCTGCCCTGTTGGCTCTTTGGGTGTGTTGTCCTCAAATGTGACCCCAGGTGATGCTCCCACTTAGACTGCTGCCAGCCATGGGGCACATAGGCTGGGGCCTCTTGGAAGGAGCCCTGCCGCAGGCCAAGTTCAGATGCAGCCTGTGCCCTGCCCAGGGCCACCTGACATGAGCCACAAAGCAATCCACAGATGGCCGCACTGCATGCTAGGCTTAGAAGTGCCTCAAGAGGCCAAGCCACAAACCAAGGCCGGCTGCCACTAGTGCCAGGCTTGTAGCTGCTCAGTGAGAGGTACAGAACAGGCTGAGGACAGATAATATTTATTTGGAGTTTGTCGATCTTTGAGAGATTTTAGGAAAGTTTGCAGCATGAGCCGAGACAGGCCATTGGTATGGAAAATCCACTGGAAGTGTCTTGGGCACATCTGCAAGTTGAGAGGGCTTGGGTCTTGAGGACTCACCAAGGTAAGTCGACATGTGCTAGCTATGCTGTCAGAGAGTCAGATATGGTGGCCACCTGGATCTGAAAGCCAGGTGTGGGGGAGCTCAAAAAATGAGCAATGCCCTCTACCATCACTTCTGTCTTGGAGAAGGCTGCCCTTCCAGCCCTCACCCTGAAGCCAGACAGTTCAGTTCATCCTCATATGTCCCTGGTACCTTTCGAGTTGCTGCCCGAGTGCTAGAGCTCAGAGACAGTGAGTACATTACCGAGTAAGTTTGTACAAGGTTCCTTAGGAGTGCCTGGGACTCCCCCAGCTCTCCATCTCACTCAGCCACATTTCTGCTGTTTTTCACAGTCAGAAGTTGTGGGGACTTCTCTTTCCAGTACTGGAACCCTGGGCTGGGGAGCCCAGTGTGGGAATGGGACCCTTCACTCCTATGGAGGGTCCTTCACACCCGAGATAATTATCTTGGTTCTCAACCGCCACATGTGGGAGTGGGACCATTTCAGCCCTTTTAGCGTCTTTGTCCCTTTTACCATTCTCAAAGTGGCCTCTTCTGTGTGTCCCTAGTTGTAAGACTTTTGTACAGCTAGACTTCAGGTGACTCCCAATGATGGTTATTCTGTAGTTTGGTTGTAATTTTAATATGTTTGTGAGAGGAGGCAAGCACAGCCTTTACCTATTCTACCATCTTGACCCTCCAGTGTTCCCAATCTTGTATGTTTTTTGCAACATTACCCCTGTTTTAATTTGCTTTTTTGCATCTATTTGCAAAAAACAAAATTTAGACAGCAATGATTATCCACATTAACAGACACTAATAACGGACAAACAAAACAAGTTCTAACAGGTTTTATCAGTAAATCATTTATTCATATATATAATTTAAGAAAATAATTTAGTGAAGGTTTAATAGAAAGCACTACTAGTGGGCTTTCTTTTTCCTTTCTTCAGCTTTATTGAGATATAATTGATATATAACTTTGTGTAAGTTTAAGGATGCGATATGATGTTTTTATATACATGTATATTATTAAATGATTACCGCGATAAGATTAGTTAACACATCCGTCATTTCATACAATTACCTTTTGTGGATGTATATGTGGTGAGAATATTTATGATTTACTTGCTTAGCAACTTTCAAATATACAATAGAGTATTGTTAACCGAGGAACATCTTATGCAGACATATTGTTGACATCGGTCTATCTTTCTTGTACTTGAATATTCAATTAAACACGACATTATAAAGCAAAATTGAAAACTATGTATAGGAAAAAAAATTAAATGTACTTATTGTTATATGGAACAGATTTGAAAATAGTAGTAGGAAGGAAGAGGAAGTGGAGAAGGAGCAGAAGAAGAAGAATTTTATTACGTTTTTGAGAATTTTATTACCAAAGAAATGATGAGGCAAAATGAAGCTGCTATTAGTCCTGCTTGAAATAATCTTTGGGGCACTGTGTTTACATAAGCAGTAAAATGACTTTTAAGCTGAGATCCTCCAAGAAGGGAATAATCTCCAATACTCAAAAAGTGTCATATAGGATAATGAACACAGAAGACAGTAAGGGAACATAGCAAACAATAGAAAAGAGAATTTTTCCCAGAGATAATGATTGCTCTACAAGAGTCCAGGATTGCTATGGACCAATGACATCTGAGTGTCTTCCATTCTTCTCATTTGCAAATGAAGTTTTTATTTTAGCTTTCTTCCCACATTGCACCATTGTGAATTCAATGCTGGGTGGGGGAATTCAGGAAACTTAACTTATTAGAAACAGGATACTTTCCTGTAAGATACCTGTATGGGAAACTTCTTTAGAAATATATATATATTTTTTTTTTAGTAGGAATGTGATGCATTGCTTTTTTTCTGATAAATTACTCAACAGTTCAGCAAATAAAATATGTTAAGTCACATGGTGGTCAATTACCATATTATAGATCAACATTTCCAATCTTAGGTTCTTAAGTTTTCCTTTAACATTCTTACATTTTAATTCACTGACCTCACAATGCCTGACACTGATGGATTCTCTACTACTCTTGAGCACTCAGACTTATTGATGGACTCAGTCTAGATCTATTTCATTTGATTCTCTTATCAAAATAATACTAAGATCAACTGAAACATACCAAAATTTCATGGCAAAAGACAAAAGAAAACTTATTTAAAATCATATGATATATTTACTAGTTTACTTGAAAGGAATCAAATAACAGCTCAGTTTGGGGAATGTATTATCCTTATTTGCTGTCTACACCCAATATTAGATACTTTCTATTATTTAACATCCTGGAGTTAAGTGCTCAATATTATGTCACCAAATGAATCAGTTAGGTTGTATTGAAAGTATTCTTCTAACTAGCTCCTAAGAGTCATCTGCAACAAGAAGGGAGAATTATAGCCATAGGCCCAGTTCTTGTATCAATTGAAGGTATTATTATGTGTCTCAAAATTATACTTGTCAATAGAGTCAATATCCTGGAGCATTAGAAAAAAGTTTACTCACTGCAAGAAAAGTAGACAATACTAAGACAAATAAATAATAGTATAGTGAATACTGTTGGCTAAACAATAGTGCTAACTCAAGCAATGGAACGAAAATAGACATAAGTCTGAAAACACCCATTTTTATGTATTATAATCTTCCTCTCCTAGAAAAATTAAAAAAAAAACATTAAAATATTGTGAAGATTTTAATAATATATATAGGAAAAAATTTTAAATGTATAAATCCTTTGGTCTTTTCTTGCCATTTGTGGAATATATCTAAAGAATGTAATCAGGAAAAAAAATCAAGGTTTTATACATAGAAGCTCATTGCAGATTAAGTTTTACTGGATCAAAAATTGGCCCCATTTAAAAAAGGATTGTTTAAATAAAACCAATTTCACCTTAAAGTAGTATACAGTTATTAATTATCATCTTATAAAAGTAAATTTAATATTTATTATTGATTACATGTAGTATTCTTAAAAGTTTTGAAACACTATTTCTGTATGAAGTCAGAAGTTTGAAATCAGATATAATAATAGCTGTTTTCTACATAATAGGTTCTGAGTTCATCTAAAGCTATCACCCAAGACTATAGTGTGGCACTACATAAACTAGATAATACAGTGTTTGTTAAACACAGTTGTTGCTGAGAGAAGAGAAACTAGTTATGTATAAATGAAAACACATTCTAATTAGTTTTATCCTTCTTGTGTATTTTCAATAAAATAGATGCAATCCTGAGATAGCAATGCCTTTGTTACTAAATTTTTCTTTTTACAGATCTAACACAATGTCTGACATATGGTAAGAATCCAAGTATTCTGTTGCATATGGAACACCAAGAAACTTTTAAGGAAGCAGGCATAAGCTTGGAATAACATTTTTTATTATCTACCTGAATTTTTGGTGTTAATTCATGTATTCAACCTATGTGCTGTGATATTCGGCCTCTAAATCTGATATTATCATATAAAAAATCCATTAGAGAACTTTTAATATTGTTCTTAGAATACAAATGCAATTATAAATTTACTTGTGTCTGTGTTGTTCTTTAAAGTAAATCTTAGCAAAAATTGCAGTCTGGTATCAAATAAGCAAAAGTTATTCAATAAATACATATATATATATTTACACATACACAATAAATACATATATATATATATATTTACACATACTTTCACTGAGTCTTTCAAAAATTCACTTTTATAAGTATTTGAAATAATGAAAGAAATTCTGCCTTAATATGATGAGACAGAAAACCAAGTGCACTCTGATTCATTGTGTTAGTGGTACAGAAATAAAAGTATTGAAACTTGTGCGTGTGAGTCATTGACACTGATGAAAAGAGGTAATAATCAGTTAATTTTTTACTCAATGATCATTTTCCACTTCAGCCTTTAAGCACAAATTCTTTTTACAAAAAAGCAGCTTTTGAGCTCTGCTTAGGAAGTCATGATGATGCTAATTCTAAACTCAACATTCCTTGGAAAAGAGAGATATGAGAACAAATATTCTAGCACTGAAATTTTTTTCCAAGATAATCTTCAGAGCCAACATGGTTATAGATGCCCCATCAGTAATACATTCCATTCCACCTACATCTTCACCTGACCATAATGTTTGATAATTATAATTTAAGTATGTATTGTAAGAAAAGCTTGATATAGTTTTTGTTTTTGTTGTTGTTGTTGTTGTTGTTGTTTTAAGCAAGGAAGCATAAGAGACATTTTAGAAACATTCTACAGAACAGAATTCTTTAAAGCCTGGAATGTAAAGGCTTAAACATAAACTAATTGGCATGTCAAATTTTTTTTTTTAATATTTTACTTTTAAAAGTACAAAAGTAAAATTACAATCACAACTTTATTGTTAACACAAGGTTGAATGTTTTAGAATGGGTATCTTATATCATAATATTTCACATTCAGAATCCGAATATTTTGGTTTACAAGTTGAAGATATAAATTAATATTGAAAATTGAGGCAAAAGATAAATTATTTTTCAACATTATTCCTGCTTCCTTAAAATTATGTTGAAGTTTCATACACAATATGAATTAGACAAAAGGCAATAAGATCTGGGGAACCTAACAAAATCCCTGGCATGTAATAAATTGTAGCTTATAATAATATCAATTTTGGAAAGTCAAATAATCAGAATTTTTTTTATTTTTCAGGAATTGCTGGTTGATAAGGTTTAATGTCTAATAAGTAAATTACAATAAATTAGCCTTTTAAAAGATATCATATACATCTTATGTAGATATATATGTATATATATACATATATATATTTATAGCTGTATTGTTTTCTGAACAAAAGCCCATTTTTTCATTGGTGGTCAGAACACAGAGATTATAAAACAACATATTTACATTTGTCTATGTCCTAGAGTAGAAATTTAAAGGTCAGAAACTCATTTTCATCATGTCATAAACTGTTGACCTAAGACAGAAGCAACAGCAATTTGTATCAGTTGGATTGAGTTGCAAAAACCATGCTAAATAGTTTTCCCAGAAAGAAATTTATAACACTTCATATACCTGACAGCATTGATTATAAGACACATCATTATCTTATGTACTACTAAGAAGAATAAACTTACTGCCAGTTAAAAGTGGGAAAATGTACTTCGAATTGATGGAATAAAGTATCCCAATATATCACATTGCTTATAAATAGGCTGTAAGTGCTGGAGGAGCTTTCCAACAAACCATCAGCCTTTAGAAGCATCCAGCCCCTATCCAGGAAAACTATAGTTCCCAAATCAGAAAACTGGTAAACATAACACTGCATTGCCTCTCCCTTAATTGGGTAAATGCCACCTTGATTATAGAAAGCTGTAGAACCATAGAAGTGGTGAATGCAGAATTGTGAATTCCTTAGCCACATCATACACCAGAAAAATAAATGCCTGGTCCCTTCTTTCCATATTTTGGAATTCAAGTCTCCTTGCAGCGCATCTAATTCTCAGACCTAAACACATCTGGAAAACTAGCTGCAGCAGAATTTGGGACACACAGTTCTAGCTGCCCAGCTTCTACAATACAGAAAGAAACATAGATAGGGTTGGAGGTTAGAATGTCCATTGCATGAGCCATAGTCCATGCCTTCCATTTCATTTTTACTATCAACTATGTGGCTGACTTTGGAATAGAATATAAGAAGTGTGATAAGTAGAAAACTGCGCCCCCTCTCCAGAGATGCACACATTCTAAACTCTGGAATATGTGAATATGTTATGTTTATGGCAAAGTTAAATTAAGTTTGCAGATAAAATTAAAGTTGCTGACCTTAATATAGGAAGATTATACTTGATACTTAGGTGGGTCCAAAGTAATTACAAGTGTCCTTAAAAGTGGAACAGGGAAGCAGCAGAAGAAACTACAGGGAGATGACTATAAAACACTGCTCAGAGGTGCTATGCACCTGACTTTGAAGATCAAGGAAGGAGCCACGAGCCAAGAGAAATGACTGGCCTTTACAAACTGGAGAAAGTAAAGAAATGTATTCTTCCCAAGATCCTCCAGAGGGAATGCTACTCTGTTGAGCTCTTGACTTTAGCCCAGTGAAATCTAGGTTTGACTTCTAACCTATAGTATTTGCAGACAATAAATTTACATTGTTCTAAGTCACTAAGAAGTGGTCACTTTTTACAGCTGCAATAGAAAACTGACACAAGAAACAAACAGTATGCACCTCTGCTTAGTCAGCCTGTACTTGGCAAATTGTTACTCTGTACCAAGTGGCATTCTTGTTCCTTTAGGAAAACATGCCATGATCAGTGTTCTCAAGAACCTCACAGCCAATGAAGAACAGGGATGAGTAAAGAGAACATTCGTATATACTGTGATTAATGTTATAATAGGAAAAACATAGACATGACTGGTCAAGGAGGTTTATGGGAAAATCATATCTCTGTGCCTAGAAGGATATATTGCTGAGACTTTTTGAGTTCTTAGGGAGGTAAGAATAGGAGATACGATTGAGTTCTACCATCAAAAGCAGAAAAAAAATATCAGTTTTATATTCATTTTAGGTTTTTAGATATTGAGTTGAATGATCTGAGAATAATAACATTTTATATGTGTAACAGGCTTTATAACGTGTATCACATTCATGCTCTAGCAAATCAGGGAAATTTCCTCAACTTTTTTTAAAGTGTTGAATGATTTGCCACACTATTTAATAAACAGTGATAGACACTATTATGTAATTAGAATCACCTGTAATGTACCTAAATTTGTCCTTCTGAGCCAATGCATTATAAGAGAGAATATTTTAGTTCAGTATTAATACTTTAGAATTCTTCTCTACTTAAGCCACTTCAAAAAACTTTAGTCTATAATTTCTACTTAACAATACTGTCATTATAACCCCCACCAAGAGTCCTCCCACCTCAATTTTTCATCAGTGAAAGAATCTGAATAAGAAGAAAGGAATAGAATCAAATAGAGAGAGAAAACAGACTGTAAAGATAAAGCTCTGGCAAATAAGTTCTTCAACTAAATATTTTTTTTTTTTACTTTTGTTGTTCTTGCTGCTTTTTGGAAACTCCAAGGATTTTTTAAATTTGATAAATGGTTATTATTGTTGTTGGATTCTCATATGAATTCTCATTGATATATTTGTTTATAATAGTTTTATAAAATGTACCATAAATCATAATTGTTTATCATAAACTCATAAAATGTAGATTAATGTAACTTTTTGTATCTCTGTTTACTACTGATCTAAGATGGGCAAAGCTAGGAAGCTGGCCCCTTGTAGTGGTTAAGAAACTGGTTTGTGACCCAGACTGACAGGATCTGGATCTTAGCTCAGCCCCTTACTCCCTGAGTTACCTTGGGCAAACTTTTACTTGCTTCAATTTCCTTGTGTGGTAAGGGTTAATAATAACACTTTCCTTAAAATATTAAATTTTACTTAGAATCGTGACTGACACATAAGTGCTAACTATTTATTTGTTATATAAAATGGAAGATGAATTCAAATTGCCTTAATTTCACATGAGGTGTTAAAATTCCATAAACTTTATGTTCTACCATTTTATTGAGATATTTTTCTAAACATCTATTTAGGCATTTATTTAATGTGATGAGCTAGATAAATAGTAGCATATGAATTGATGCAAAAAAAGTGTGAAACTCATAGAACTTAAAGGTTAGTGGCAGAAACAGATGTTATACAAAGAGTTACAAGAATAATGAATGCTGTGAAAAGGAAGCACAAAGAACACTGTTGGCAGATACAAGATATGGTTGAATGAAACATATTTTAAGGTAAAAGGTAAAAAATTCAGCCAATCGCTCAGACTTTTATCAAAATTTAAACCTTGGATATTCTCTGAGGGCTAAATTATGCTGTGTTCGTGATGTGACATTAAGGTAGGCACCATGCCAAAACAGCCTCTCTGCCAAGAAGTCTTTGTTATATTAAACCCAAATGTCTCTTCTGCTACATTGAGTTTATTTTCTCTAGTATGGATTTTGGAGACAGAATATGATGTTAGCACTGTCAAAACAAAAAGAAACCATGATTCAACTTTATTTCTTAAATACTATGATAATTAATCTCTTTTTACAGTAATTTTGGGGAGTTTTATGGAATCAAACTTTTAAAGTAGCAGCGGGGGCAGGGGGGCAGGAAGAAGAAAATTAATTTGCCTGCAGGAAAAATAACCATGGACAAGTGGCCAATTTAATCTATAGATTTTAACTATATACAAAAAGGTCATTTTCTCTTCCTTCTTCGGTCAGAACATCTTATGATATGATGATACCTGGAGGGTATAGAGGGATATTCTTCAGGACTTTTCCAGCCTCATCCAGTGACATTCTTGGGTGTGGTCCTGGAAACATCAAACATTACCTTTAAAAGAATGGATCAAATGAATAAATTATCATTTAAAAACTAAAAAAAAAAATCATTAAATTTGAAAACTCCTGGTGAATCTATAAATGGCAATAATGCACGCTCTACGTGCTATTAGTGAGATTTATAAAAAAATTTTATAGGTATTAAAATTTAAGAACAAATTATCCTCTTTCCTTCCACCAAGTAGATTTGAAAACAAATATCCTTAGGTACAAATGTAATATAGTCTACACTATAAGAGACATTCTCACATTGGAAAAAAAAGAGCATCAATAAGGAGTAGAATTGCTCCATTCATATCCAAAGATCCTGAGAGTAGTGTAAGAAAGCAATTAAAATTATTATTTTGCTCCATAGTGTGACTCTCTTTTTCCAGAAATGGAGAGGATTGGGAAAGATAAGGAAGTACTGCCTGTACTAAGAAATGTTCAATCTTGTTAAGTCCAAAAGAGATGGTTTACAGAATTATTGAAGATGCTGAAAAAAAATAATCAAATTGTGCCTAAAGATAGACTCCCAAAGCTACAACAGAGAATAACCCACCAAAGAGCCATCTCTTCTATGATCAGAAAGCCACCCAGTGAATTTAGAGGCTGACCTTAGAGGTGTTTCCTCTTGAATCCATACTATAATTAGAAAGCCCCTTCCATGCCCGAGAAGCTGCTACTGCTGCTATCAACAGCTTCAGAACCATGTGATAACAGTCATGGAAATGGATGTTCCACTTAATCCTCTTGATGCCTGTGATCCTGCTGACTGGACATTGGTGCCTCTGCTAATTGTCCTATAAAATAGATAAATATATTATTAATAATAAAATGAATAAATCTGCACAATATTGCTTCCTAGCAGAATCCTCAGAAGTAGCAAATGTCCAGCTTCAGCCGCACTTTCTACTTTCCAAAATGTATGCAAATATTTCTAAATCACTCTGGAAACTTAACCTACAAAGGAATCTAACTGATTTTCACTTTTCTAACTTCTGCAATTCAAGAAATTTGAAAGAATTTGGAAAGAATGTCATAAACCAATTGACCAATTCACAATGTCTTCCCACATTATGAATTTTGATTGAAACATATTTAATAATATTTATTCTTTGATGTTTCTTAGGAGACTAGTGTGTTCAGTTGAATAGATCTAACATCTAGGTTCTCTGACCCATTTATAGTTCATTCTTGTGAGAAACCATAAAGGGGAGAGCTAGCCCTATCTCAAAAAATCTATCGAAGAGCAATTATTTTTTTAACATAGATAGTGAGGATTTAGATAAAAGAGAAATGTCTAAACGCCTGACTGATGTTATAGCTTATTATCAATCACGAGAGGTTATTTTTTATTTCTCAATTTCTGGGAAGTATACTTTGCTGGCAAAATTCTAATATGACCTCCATATTCCCATCCTCTGGGGTATACACCCTGTTAATCTCTTCAGTGAGATGTGAATATGATGGATTTCACTCCCATTAGTAGGTTACATTAAACGACAAAGACAAAGGCATTCTGCACATGGAATTAAGGTCCCAAACTAGTTGGCTTTGAGTTAATAAAAATGAATATTATTCCAGGTGAGTATGTTTGACTTTGGGAAAGCTTTTAAAAGGGGACTGAGCTCTTTCTGAAAATACATTCCCCTGCCGGCCTTCAGGAAATAAGCTGCCATGTTTTGAGAGACAGGCAGGACATGTCAAGGACCAAAGGGTGCACTCTAGGAGCTGAGATTGGTCCTGCTCTACAGTTAAAAAAATGGTCATCTCAGCCATACAACTGCAAGGAAATTTATGTTTTCAACAATTAATGAGTTTGGTAGAGGGCTTCCAATGAGCCTCAAATGAGTTTGCAGCCTCAGTCAACAATTTAATCTATAGATTTTTAGCTATATATAATTATCCAAATTTAATTATTTTTTTAAATTTCAGCTAGAACCCAACTAGGCTATGTCCAAATTTCTGAACTATAGAAACTGTGAGGTAGAAGATGGGTATGTTTTAAGCCACTAACTTTATGGTAATTTGTTATGCAACAATAAAAAATAATACATACATAAAAAATATTTTACAAAGACTTTTCAAATGTGTATTACTTATACATGCTCCTTTTTAACTTGGAGGAACTTTATTAAAGTCAATAAGAAGGAATTAGGAAAACAAAAATATTTATTATTTTTAATACACTTCTACCGGTATCATATTTTAATAAAATATTTTAATATCTTTATGTACTCTAAATATATTAATAGCAAAGCCTTTGAGCTATAAATTTATGCCATTCATTTTGCAAAAAATACATAATACATAACCTAATTAACAAACTCAAATCATATTGTGCAGTAAAGTTATGTAGACTTACTCTCCCCCCAAAAAAAGTCCAATATCATTTTTTAATTTAAGTGTAGATATTTAAGTATGACCCCTTGACACTTATCTCGTTTATGAAATCCAATACGTAGACAAATATATAGCTAGCTAAGATATGTAGTCTTTTCATGAATTTGTTTTATAAATGAATTAATAAATCAGTTTTCAAAACTTTTTTCGAATGTTCCTTTTTCTTTAATAGATTTTTCTCTCAGAAAAAACTTACTTGACAGTATTTATAAGATTGAAGAGAACATGTTATTAGATAAAAATTATCATCACTTGCATTGCCCCACTGTATAATATATCCGATTTAAGCATATCTTTAAATGATGTTAAATACAGCACTTTCTAATATAGCCTTAAAAATATATATTAAAAAAAGGAACATTGATTAAAAGAGGATACCTGAAATCAGCATATTGAATTGTCAACTCGTTTGATTCCCCCATAGATTTTTGCATTTCAGATAATGTGAGATACAGAATGGGAGAGCAATACCTTTGTTCTGTAAAGTGAAACAACAGTTTTTATGGTATGCATGTAACCTATTCTCAGATTCAATTTATATATATATTTTATACAATTTAAAGATACAGAGTTTTATTTCCATTAAACTATTTATACTTAGACACCCAAGTTTGATGTCTATTGGTAAGAAATACTGAAGCAGTCCAATGCACTGACATGGGTTTAATATGTACTTTATAATGTTAAGCATTTTATGCATTATATATTCTTCCTCAATGTTGTATAGTAATAAAGCTTACACTGTAGCAAGTAATTTTTATATTACTTTTTTCTATATGATTATTTTCTATAATAATATCCTGATGAAATTCAAACAAATTAATTTATCATATACAATTAGTTATTTTAGTCAATGTATCACCATGGACCAAGACTTTGAGTGTACAGATCAGAAAGTCCACCTTCTTTCCATCTTTTGTATTTTCCCCTAATTCAGCTATAATAGTTATTCACCTAATTTGTCTTGTTCCCAGTTTAATTTATGTAAAGATGTACCCACAAACATTCCCACTGCAGCTAATTACTGTAAGAATACTGCCAAGATCCAAAAAAAATTTCCCTCAGACTTGCGTACTAGTATATATTCACAAGAGAAAAAAAAAATGCTACTAGATGCTTTCAGAAGATGTTGTTAGTCTTTCCACATCTTGTCTTCTTTATGCCATAGTGAGATTATTAAATAATGACATGGTGAAATTCTCTATTGTCTTGTTTTCTTTGTTTTGGCTTTATCTTTTTTTACAATTAATTGTAAGGTTAATTTTTTTTTTCACTCAGATAATTTTCAGTTAACTTTCACTGTCCATTAAGTTCTTATTTCATAAGTGTCTGTGCAAAATTACAGTGAGTAATTCTAGCTCAGTATTCAGTAATTTCAATATTTGGCTTTCTTTTTCACTTTTTTAATTTGGTTAGCAGAAATAAACTTCATTCCTTTTTCAATTAATACATTTTTACAGCTATTGAAAAATATCACTTGTTTTAGGTTGCAAAAATGAATGTTGGTTTTAAAATAATTTCCTGCTGCTATATATTTATTTAATATTAAAGAACATTGTAAGGAGAATCAGAAGACCTGTCAAACCTCAATATATGTGACTCCATATGTAAACTTTGGGCTAGTTACTCAACCTATTTAGACTTTTCTTTCTCCATCAATAAAGTAATAGGATGATCTTAAAGCCTCTTGTGAATCAATTTCAAAAAAAAAAAACCCTTTCCTGGAACTGATTGTGCAGACAAGATTTTCATTACTTTATGAACGGTTATCAAAATCTTTCTTTTTTGTGTGCGGAAAATATAGCACAAGGCATATAACTTAGGAGATATTCATATATTTGTCTCTTTCTTCTGAAATTCCCTGGTGCCCAGACTTCTCTTGTTAAGAGTTGATAATACTGAGGTCTGAAATTTGATTTCGTTGAAGAATAAGAATATCTGAATTTGGCAATGTTTGTTTATCTTTGTATAACCCAATCTTCCCTCTGCAGTAGGGAATCCAAACTTCCTATGGAGAAAAATCCACTGCTCCAGTAGAGAGCCCAAATCATTTAAAACTGCAACTTCACGTGTGCTGCATACGAATGTTGTTTTTAACTTGCTCTCTCTCCATGGCCACAGCTGGTGTGGGGTGCCCTTGCTGACTCAGTTTGCATGAATAAACCATAAAGAAATTTGTGCTCATTCTACCAGTACTGTCTACATTTCCCAAAGCATGTTAAGAAATGTCCAACATAATTTCAAAAAACACTAAATGGTGCATGGTCAGTTAAAAAAAAACCTAGTACCAGAACTAATGTAAAAGGATAGAGAGTAAGATTGATGCGCGCGCGCGCACACACACACACACACACACACACACACACACACACACACACACA